>NC_079193.1:43217932-43517932 GCF_029499605.1 Hyla sarda
TAGCCGTAACGCCCCCTCCCATAGACTTGCATTGAGCGGGCGTGGCCGTGACGTCACAAGCCTTCGGCGCTGCACCCAATGCTCTAAACGAACGCCGGGTACAGCAGAGAGATCGCAGGGGTCCCCAGCGATCAGACATCTTATCCTCTATCCTTTGGGCAGGGGCTAAGATGTCTAGGGGCGGAGTAGCCCTTTAATGACAAAGTGATATAAAGGAAGAGAAGGTGACCCCTAAAGCAACGGACGATAGAGAGACTTTATTTACAATGATATTGTGGTAAGCCTGGGGGTGTAGGGCAGTAGGGGTGTTGCGGTTCTATATAATAAAGGGCGCTGTTAACCCTTGTCACTCGTGACGCCAGGGTGGGGGTTAAAACTCTGTAGTGATGCTGGGCCTATCGCCACCCTTCCCAAGAGCGATAGGTGAGTGTGAAATAGATTGTCCACAGCAGTGCTGAACTTAAAACTTGCAGGAACTTTACTGAAGATTTTCTGTACATGCAGTATCGGTAACAGTCCAGATAACAGAGTCTATATAGACAGCACAGCAATGACTGACAGATGCTTAGGACCGGAAAGTTCCCTTTACACTTAGAGGATTGTATTTGCATAGATCCGCCGGATTTAGGGGTTGGATTAGGTCCAGAGATCTTGCGGAGATAGTGGGGAATTGTAAGAACTATCCGTCACTAGCGCCGGCCTAAGCTGCAAGGCTTTGGGCCTAGTACTTTGTCTAGTAAGCTGTGGAGGTCCTACCTTGTCCAGAGTCAGCAACCCAAGAGAGAGACAAGATGGCGCAGCTCCCTTATATGGGCAGGGGCCGGTCGTTTTGGATTGGTCCAATCAGCTGTCACTCACCGTTACAATGGATTGTGGGTGATCACATGTCCAAAACCACCAAAGGTCCTTTAGCAAACCCTAGAGTTCTGCAACCCGGTCATATGACCCGCAGGTCCTGCGACGCTAAAACAGTGAGTATTACCATATACATTTATTTAGATAGATAATATTTACAAATATTAATTGACTAAGGGCTGACTAGGGGTTAAATGAGGAAAGTGAACCCAGACAGTCCTAGGGACTCTAACTTTGGCGACTAATAACCAAGGCACAGCATGAAATGCGGTGTCTGGACACCACAAAATCTAGTTGCTAAACACAGGCCATTGTCTACTGAAAGGGAAAAGTGCCCCGAGATGGAGTTTTCTGGTTCTAACATTTTGTTTCTCCAATTTTCTAAGCCTCAAAGTCCCGAATCCACAGAGCGATAGTCAATAGCATTTCCACCATTATATTCGTGTGTTATTATGTTTCTGCCATGCACTCGTAATCTCAGGTTATAGGGTCCCCATTGTAAATGTGGTCCTCATTGTTTTCAAATGGCAAAGGAGACTTCTTCTGCTATTCCTGAACATAACTGTATTCTCCGCACTTACCTGAATAGCACAACATGCAATATAAATAGGGAGCTGCTGCAGAGGGAAATCCTAAACAGGTGACATCACTGTATCATTGCTGTGGCCCTCAGGATCAGTGGGGGGCCCAGACGTCAGACTCCATCAACACTACCTATGATTTAATCACTTTGTGATGGGATGGGTCTACCCCTCTAAATGCTTCTATATGCCTTCAGCCCCCTCTGGTCAGTACAAGGGCCAAGTGTGAGGAGAGATCACTGATGGACCATTCATATTTCCCTGCACAGGCTCATTGCACTAGGAGAGCATATTTTACTATATTTATCATATTCAAAATATCTGCTTGCTATACGGATGGAAACATTCTGTAAACATCCAGGGGCTTAAAACCTGTACAGACCTAACAACTTCTCATGGCTGATTACTCCTTAAAGGGGTACTCCAGCCCTAGACATGTTATCCCCTATCCAAAGGACAGGGGATAAGATGTCTGATAGCGGGGAGGGTGGGGGGTTCAGCCGCTGGGACCCCCCACAATCTCCAGGCCGGCGATGCGGCCTTACAGACTTGGTAGCCTGGGGCTTCCATGACTGACGTCATGCCACGCCCCCTCCATTCATATCTATGTACTGTGCTGGTACACAGCCCCCCATAGTGTATGGAGGGGGCATAGCGTGACGTCACAATCACGGAAGCCTGAGGCTTCCATTACGCTGCAGCGGCGGCCTGGAGATCACCCGGGGGGGGGGGGGGGGGTCCCAATGGCCAGACCCCCTACGATCAGACATGTTATCCCCTACCCTTTGGATAGAGAAGAATATGTATAGGGAAAAGTACCCCTTTAAGAGGGTACTCCGGTGGAAAACAAATGTTTTCTAATCAACTGGTGCCAGAAAGTTAAACAGATTTGTAAATTATTTCTATTTAAAAAATGTTTAATCATTCTAGTACTTATCAGCTGCTGTATACTACAGAGGAAGTTGTGTAGTTCTTTCCAATCTGATCACAGTGCTCTCTGCTGCCACCTCTGTACATGTACATGTACATGTAAAGAATAAAGATTTTAACCTGCTCTGGACACTTCCTGACATGGACAGAGGTGTCAGCAGAGAGCACTGGGGTCAGACTGAAAAGAACTACACAACTTCCTGTGGAGCATACAGCAGCTGATAAGTACTGGAAAGATTAAGATTTTTAAATAGAAGCAATTTACACATCTGTATAGCTTTCTAGCGCCAGCTGATTTGAAAACATGTTTTCCACCGGAGTACCCCTTTAAAGAGGGCTAATACCACAGTCAACTTTTGAGACAGTGGCCTTTTTACTTTTTATTATTTTATTAGTTTATTAGTTTACCTTGTCTTTGGTATTATAAGAAATAATCTTGTTTTATCAGAGCAGTACTATGTCTATAGACAAGTGTTTCCCAACACTTGGGGGTGGCTGATGTGCGGGAGGGAGAAAAGTGACCACACACTTACAAACAAGGGATCGTGGGACTTGAAGGGAGGGAACTCCAACAGGAAATGGCCATTTCACAAAAAAAAAAAAAGTAGCATCAACATAGCCATTTAGTCCCAAGACAAGCACAGATCCTTCCTAGGCATGTCAATTATCATCTAGGAGGTAAGTACTAAAATCACCTTATGGTGGATAAACCCATTAAAGGGGTTGTCCCATCTGGACAGTCTCTTCTTACAATAAAGATGACTCTGTGATGGATGAATGAATAGCTAGGATGTGGGAGTACGTATACAGAGACCGGTGTGTATCACTGAATAGATCCACCCACTGGACTCCTAGACAAAGAATAAGATTTATAGGAATAAAAGTCAAGTTATCTTGTATTTTATTTATTTTTAAATTTTTTTAATCAATCTGCTCAACACTTCTTGCTCCATAACATGATGCTGGCAAATTAGATTGCATGGTCTACATAACAAGTCCACTTTAAAAGACTAATGTGGCCAAAATATCCATCAGAGAAATGTGTCAGTCCTTTAAATCTTAATTAAGCTCTGTTCACACCTGCGGCATAAGAAAAGATGAGCAAAGTTACAGTACTTCATTCTGCACGAGCCTCGCGGCTCGCCAAGCCGCGAGGTTCGTGCAGAATCGAAGTACTGTAATTTCGCTCATCTCTAGTCATAAGTTTCAAATGGAGTGTCTGAATTAGGGATCGACCGATATTGATTTTTTTGGGCCGATTCCAATGATAGCCGATAGCTTATAACGATATTCCGTAATAAGTTAATCGGCTATTTCACCCCCCCCCCCGGCCCCGCAGAAGCCGCTGCAGGTGCTTTAAATCAATGAACTGCAGCGGGTTTTGTGGGGCCAGAGACGGCCGCCACCACCCGCTTCTCTCCCCCTGCCTGTCCTGGGGTCCTCCTGAGTCCAACTACCGCCGCTGCCCCTCCAACCTATCCTCTGGCCAGAGACTGCTGCTGCCCACTTCTCTCCCCCTGCCTGTCCTGGGGTCCTCCTGAGTCCAGCTACCGCCGCTGCCCCTCCTACCTATCCTCTGGCCAGAGACCGCCGCCGCCCGCTTCTCTCCCCCTGCCGATCCTGAGTCCAACCGCCGCCGCTGCCCCATTGCCTCCCCCATCCCCGGTTTTATAATTACCTGTTCCCGGGGTCCGCGCTACTTCTGGCTCGGCAGCGTCCTGAGCTGTCACTGTGCGCACTGACAGTGACGTCGCGTTGAGGATGTCATTCGTCATTGCGCAGCAATAGCGTAGGATGCTGCAGGATCCAGAAGTAGCATGGAC
Organism: Hyla sarda; assembly: GCF_029499605.1. Classification (NCBI taxonomy): domain Eukaryota; kingdom Metazoa; phylum Chordata; class Amphibia; order Anura; family Hylidae; genus Hyla; species Hyla sarda. The sequence continues at coordinate 43,222,122 of NC_079193.1, forward strand.
TCCGGGAACAGGTAATTATAGAACCGGGGATGGGGGAGGCAATGGGGCAGCGGCAGCGGTCTCTGGCTGGGGGGGCCAGGCATTATCAGCAAGGTAATTGCCGATAACGTCCAAAATCATTAATATCGGCCGATAATATCGGCCAAACCGATAATCGGTTGATCCCTAGTCTGAACGCTGTGCTTTTCTTCTGGTCAAATATGATGGAATCTACAGTGTCTATAGAAGAAAAGAAAAGACCAGAGGATGGCATTTCATGCACTACTCAAGGTATGGGGCTTACCTAGACGGGTACATGCAGATTCTGCAGAGGGGATGTGCATGTTAAGCAAACGGAAAAGTGGAAATGAGCAGAAATGAGCATTTGTTCATCACCCCGCTAAAAGGTACATGGTGTGTGGAGTTCAGTCATTAAAGTGCGAAAATCTCAGTAACAGCCGCTGGTTGACCAGTGGGAAAGCTGGGTATTGCTAGAGAAAATAACTTTTTATAGGCGCTCACAAACTCCAAAAACATGAAGGTAAAGAATTAATGGAGTTTTTACTCTTTCTACAATGACTTTATATACATTGGCGCATTGCCAATCTGAGAAAGTGGTAAAAACCCTGAAATGCGTCATTGGTGTATCGAATAAAAGCTTGATGAATTCTACATGTTTTCTGCCTATTTTTTGGAGTTTCTGAGCACCTGAAAAAAGGTAAATTTCTATACCGATTCCAAGGAAGCTACAATGGAGAAGCACAGCTGTAAACAGGGACTTTAAGAGGCATTTAGCCTTTTTATTATTTATTTTTTTAAACCAATAGCCCTTAGGCCACTCCCAGCACTCCTGCTGTCGATTGGCTGATTAGAGGGGCCATCTTCGAGGTGTACCAGTGCTTGTTCTGGAATGTTAAAGGGGTACTCTGGTGGAAAACCTTTTTTTTTTTTTTTTTTAAATGAACTGATGCCAGAAAGTTAATAGATTTGTAAATTACTTCTATTAAAAAATCTTTACCCTTCCAGTAGTTTTTAGCAGCTGTATGCTACAGAGGAAATTCTTTTCTTTTTGGAACACAGTGCTCTCTGCTGACATCTCTATCCAGAGTAGGAGAAAATCCCCATAGCAAACATATGCTGCTCTGGACAGTAAAATGGACAGAAATGTCAGCAGAGAGCACTGTGATCATGTCGTCAACAGAGAGCTCTGTGTTCCAAAAAGAAAAGAATTTCCTCTGTAGTATTCAGCAGCTAATAAGTACTGGAAGGATTAAGATTTTTTTTAATAGAAGTCATTTACAATTTACCAGTTGATTGGGGAAAAAATAAAATAAAAAAGTTTTCCACCGGAGTACCCCTTTAAACATAACCAATTATGCGCCAAAGAAAACTGATGAATATATAAAGTGTTGGTAAACCGGCTGGTGACCCACAGATTATAGCCCTCGTACGGGGCGCCAATACAATGTCAGTAAAATCCATTTTTCATGCAGTATAGGAAGAGTACAGAGGCGAGGGGGGGGGGGGGGGGGGGAGGAGACGGCGAATAATACTTCTATTTAGCCGTGAGCGATTCTTTTATAAGTAACCTTTAGCTGAATCATAAATCAAGGGCCAATACATCAGACTGAGTAATGGAAAAGGAGAAATGAGCATGACTGCAAAAATCAATTTATATAATGCAAGACTTTATTTAATGAAGCTTCGTGGCTCTGCAGAGCGCGCAGAGCATTTCATCTCTTTAAAGGTTATCGCTGTAGTTCAGCAGAAAGGGTTTCATGTATCTTGTTGGAGAGATGCGATTGCCGAGTCTAAATAGAACCCTATAGGAAATCTGTAAACGTAATGATCGACGCCACCCTGCATATCCCAAATATTCAATCGGCTTTAGGCCCTGTTCACATCAGGTTTACAAATCTACCTCCCTCCAATGGAAGTCTGCAAAGTATTCCGCTCTATAGGCATACGGCAGCTTACAGTCTATGGATTCCCGATGTAAAAAGAATTAAAAAAATTAGGTAATTAGAAAATTCTGATTTGAAATTGGATTTCTGACACAATATTAATATATAATTAGTAGCAAATAAGCAAGGAAACAATGGCACTTTCCTGTAAAGTTGACTTTCTTTATTAAAGGGTACCTCTCATCAAATAAATTTTTGATATATTTTAGATTAATGAATGTTGAATAACTTTCCAATAGCATGTTAATGAAAAATATGCTTCTTTCTATTGTATTTTTCCCGATCAGTCCTGTCAGCAAGCATTTCTGACTCATGCTGGAGTCCTAAACACTCAGAGCTGCCAGTCTGCTTTGTTCACAGCCAAACAGACTGTGAACAAAGCAGGCTGGCAGCTCTGAGTGTTCTCCTTTGTGAACAAAGCAGACTGGCAGCTCGTAGTGTTTAGGACTCCAGCGTGAGTCTGAAATGCTTGCTGCCAGGACTGGTAGGGAGACCCCTAGTGGTCATTTCTTCAAAGTGGAAAATTAAATAGAAAGAAGCATATTTTTTAATAACATGCAATTGTAAAGTTATTCTGCATACATTAATCTATAATATATCAAAAGTTTTTTTTGATGAGAGGTACCCTTTAAACAAATCATCCGGTACAGAATGCAACAAGGCCGACGGGCCGTTTCACGCCATGGCGTGAAACGGCCCGTCGGCCTTGTTGCATTCTGTACCGGATCATTTGTTTAATAAATAAAGTCAACTTTACAGGAAAGTGCCATTGTTCTCATTGCTTATTTGCTATGATTAGATGTTGCTATTATCAGGATTGAGCATCTACCCAAGGTAATTTTTATTTATTTTTTTAAATCAACTGGTGCCAGAAAGTTAAACAGATTTGTAAATGACTTGTATTAAAAAAATCTTTACCCTTCCAGTACCTTTAAGCAGCTGTATGCTACAAAGGAAATTCTTTTCTTTTTGAATTTCTTTTTTGTCTTGTCCACAGTGCTCTCTGCTGACACCTGATGCCCATATCAGGAACTGTCCAGAGCAGGAGAAAATCCCCATAGCAAACCTATGCTGCTCTGGACAGTTCCTGATACGGGAATCAGGTGTCAGCAGAGAGCACTGTGGACAAGACAACAAATAAATTCAAAAAGAAAAGAATTTCCTCTGTAGCATACAGCTTCTAAAAAGTACTGGAAGGGTAAAGATTTTTTAATAGAAATAATTTACAAATCTGTTTAACTTTCTGGCACCAGTTGATTTAAAAAATCCTTTAAGGTGTATACTGTTATGTCCGTGGTGTGAAGCACGAGTGAAGCGGCAGTCCCGACTGTGTATCACTTGTATACATACAATTCCTTAATACAGATTTAAAGGGGTACTCTGGCGCTTAGACATCTTATCCACTATCCAGGACTGGAGACCCCCGTGATCTTGCACGCTGCACCCAGTTTATAATCAGTCCCCGGAGCATGGTCGCTCTTGGTCTGATTAACGGCAACCACATGGCCGGCGACGTGTGACGTCACGCCTCCGCCCCCGTGTGACGCCCCCTCCCATAGGCTTGCATTGAGGGGGGGCGGAGCGTGAGGTCACACGGGGCAGAGCCTTGGCGTCACAACGCTCCGGCCCCGTGATCAACAGACTGATTATAAACGGGGTGCGGCGTGCAAGATCACGGGGGTCCCCAGCGGTGGGACCCCCACGATCAGGCATCTTATCCCCTATCCTTTGGATAGAGGATAAGATGTCTAAGCGCCAGAGTACCCCTTTAAAGACAGGTAGCATGAACGCAGGTTAGGCCCATAACACAATGCAAATCCATGGCAAAAATCTAACGGGCACACCTCGAATTTCTGCAGCTCATTCCACAATTAATTTTGCAGACAGAACATGCCCTAAGGTGCCGCTTCAGTATAAGCAGGCAGTGCTTCCATAGGCACTTTATCTACAGTTATTTTCAAAAATTAAGCCTGTATGATGAGTGACGAACGAGCAGGAGACTATGGGGCACATTAAAGTGTACCTGTCATATCACAGAAAATAAAAATGCTTCTATATGTTACCCACTAGGTCATGCACATTTTTTTTATGTGTCTAGCTTCTGTATTTTGTTCACACATCCCTTTGTTTTGCTGCTCACTCATTCTTACACTAACTGCTAAGAACCTGAACCTGCTAAGTACTGAACCTGCCCTCACTCACCATACATTCACTTCCTCCCTGAGTCTGCTGTGCTGGGTCTCTTCATCCAATCACTGCAGGCTGCTCTGTAACCCCCTCCTCTCTGTTTTTCTGCTGTGGTCTGATAGGACAGGAGTGAGCACAGAGGAGTAGTAGTCCCAATCCTCACTTCCTGAACTTCGTCCCAGCTTGGACAAAGATGATGTAGCAGTCAGACAGGATTATGTTCTGGATGGTATGGGGACCCCTAGTGGTGTTTTTTTTTTTTATAAGCCATAATTGTTTTATGAAGTATATGAGAAAGGTTAAAGTTTTGCCAATATGTACAAGACATAATATGTTTTTGAATCCGAACGTGCCCATTTAACTATACTGTTGAGCCTTCTCAGTATAACTTAAAGTGTAACATAACAAATAAAACATAGTAGGAGTAATATTTTACAGACACAGGGAAACCATGATACCTCATAAAGTTCAGGTGCTAGCGCCAATTTCAACATTATATTTGTGCTAGACACATTAACACCACGGTCAGGTTTAGCGGCTGACTTTCTAAAAAACACTTGAACGTGTGAGTATAAGTCGAAAGAGGTAACAAAGAACGCAGCTCACATAGGAAAACCTTTTGTCCTTTTACTAAATTTATAGGACCAGAAATGACTCAGAGCGCCCCTGAAGTTCCAGAGCCATCTGGTATCCTGGAGATAAAAGATGAGGAAATTAAGTTTGTTTTATGATCTAAACGCATCAGAAAATAACGATGAGCGGTCACGTTCCATAGGAAGGTACTGAGTGCGATGTGCAGTGAACTTATACATGCAAAAAGAAGGCTGCTGCCAGACGCTGGATCACAGGCAGACTCAAGCTGTGGTCACCATGTACCGATCCCTATGAAAGGCAGCTACAAAGGATTAAAGGGGTTTTCCAGGAAAACCTCATGGCACGGCTTACCCTTAGGGTGGGTTTAAACGATGATTTTTTTGCTGTTTTCTGCAGCGGGAAAATCTTCAGTAGATTTTGCTGCTACCCTTTGACTTTAATGGGGTCTGCGGAAAACGTGCCTGTGTGAGCGTTCTCTTAAAGGGGTACTCCGCTGCTCAGCGTTTGGAACTAACTGTTCTAAAGGCTGGAGCCGGCCCCGGGAGCTTGTGACGTCATAGCCACACCCCCTCATGTCACACCCCACCCCTCAATGTAAGTTTATGTGAGGGGGAAGGCTATAATGTCACGAGCTCCCGGCGCCGGCACCAGTGTTCGGAACAGTTTATTCCAAATGCCGAGTAGCGGAGTACCTCTTTAAAGCGTATGTCTAATGATGGTCCTGGCGACAGGATATCTGCGATTTGCTGCGATCGCCGACATGGGGGGGGGGGGGGGGTCTGATGACCCCCTGGGCATTTGCACGGGATGCCTGCTGAATGATTTCAGCAGGCATCCCGGGCCGATCTCTGCCCGGCCGGCGGGGACCGGAACTGCCCATGACGTAACTGTACGTCATGGGTCCTTAAGACCCAGGGTATCGGGACGTTACGTCATGGGTCCTGAATGGGTTAAATAAACTGGCCCCAGAAAGTTAAACAGATTTGTAAATTACTTCTATTAAAAAATCTTAATCCTTTCAGTACTTATCAGCTGCTGTATACTACACAGGAAGTTCTTTTCTTTTAGAATTTCCTTTCTGCCTGACCACAGTGCTCTCTGCTGACACCTCATAGAAAACCTATCGTGCTCTAAACAGTTCCTAAAATGGACAGAGGTGTCAGCAGAGAGCACTGTAGTCAGGTAGAAAGGAAATTCAAAAAGAAAAGAACTTCCTGTGGATCATAACAGCAGCTGATAATTACTGGAAGGATTAAGATTTTTTTAAAAGAAGTAATTTACAAATCTATTTAACTTTCTGGCACCAGTTGATTTAAAAAAATAATAATAATAATGTTTTCCAGTGGAGTACCCCTTTAAACAGTGACAGACTACAGCACCCAGGTTACTGCAGGGTGACTTCATCCAAAGCATGCGACTGTCACAGCACTACGGGTTCAGCAAATCTGTAAGGCAGCAGGTATGTAACATATTCCCTTACAGCCTATTCACACCAAACCGGATATAATGAAAACAATTGTCCCCGTGAAGATCCCGAATAACCAGTTCTCTCTCCATTAGAGGGAAGGGTCCGTGTGTGGTGATGGATAATGTGATATCTTTGTAGGAGTATAAAACACATATTGGAATTGTAGGAAAAATTACCAGAACTTCCTCTATGGAAGACCACATAGTAGTGTTGGGTAAAAAAACTAAAAAAGGCAAGTTAAATATTATGTGGTATTCAAAGAACTAAAACAGCCCAAAAAAATCACCAAAACTTAACCATATGAAGCGTTTCCTCCAGTATGTCCTAAGAATTTATTTGCCATAGTCGAAAAACCAGACCAGATTGAATTATTCAAGTTTATTTATTTATTTTTAATTGATGAAAGTTTTTAATAAAGGTTCGGTACAAAAATGTGTGTGTTTTTTTAAAATATTTGAGGCTGGGTTCACACCACGTTTTTTGCAATACAGTTCCCATATACGTTTTCAAATTTTACGGAACTGTATTGAAAACCGTATGCCAAAAGATGCATCAGGTTGTGTCCGTTTTGCATCCTGTATGGTTTTGTCAGTTTTTTTTCCCCATACCCAAAACCGTAGCACACCGGGTGAAAAACCGTATTGAAACGTATACTTTGTTTTTTTTTAAATGTGTGTACGGTTCCATTCGGTTTTCACCATACGGTTTTTGACTTTGCAGTTTTTTTTCTTTTTTTTCTTGGAATTTCAATCAATCAAGTGAAACTTTATTCATAATGGAGTGAATAGTTAAAAATGTATACGTTTTTTTCTTAAAAAACTGATGCAATCGGACATCATTTTTCAAACTTTATACGGATTAAAATTTGCACACATGTTTTGATACAGTTTACGCTGCATTCACACCTCGTTTTCAAACTACGGTTTTAGGTCCGGGCACAAAACTGGATACGGGTCAAAAATGAGCCAACCGGAGTCACCGTTTGACTCCGGTCGGCTCATTAAAGTAAATGGATTTCAGCACTGATCCGGCTGGGGTACGGGAGCGCCTGGTTTTCCCCTCCCCCAGCCGCATCCGGCACTACTGTGAAAACAAGGTGTGAATGCAGCCTTAGTCAGGTTTTGAGGAATCCGTTTTTTTTAATCAAAAACCTGATATGGGAACTGTATTACAAAAACATGGTGTGAACCCAGCCTAATTCAGAAAAGAACTATCCTAAAATGCTAAAATCTCTATGCTCACACTGCTGCCAATACTTCCGACTTCTGCCGCTGCAATGACGTCATGTAAATTGCTGTGATGTTGCAGCCAATAACTGGCGTCAGCAGTCTTGGCTTACATGTATAAGAAAGAGGATACCCAGCACTCACCAGTAATGCACAGTGAAGATTTATTATGCCATAATGTAGTACAAGGACGTGTTTCGGCGTGGGAGCCTTCCTCAGCTGTCTGCCAATAGGCAGACAGCTGAGGAAGGCCCCCACGCCGAAACGCGTCCTTGTACTACACTATGGCATAATAAATCTTCACTGTGCATTACTGGTGAGTGCTGGGTATTCTTTCTTCTACTTGTGGCTTTACCCTACCTCATGCACTACCACAGATTCCACAGAAGTGGCGACATATTCCTATATTCAATTTGCTTACATGTATGTTGCATTGTCACGGGAACAAAGTGCATGATGCCATCGCGGCGTGCCTGGCAGGGGACCCCAGAACAACGATGGTGGATCTTATGTTCTTTGGAAGCTTGTTACCTGGGAACAGAATACCTACCTGCAGTAAATGCCAGAAGGGATCACTACAAATCCTTTTCAAGCCTGCATTCATCATATACAATAAGCTTTTCCTCTCTTTCTGGTAAAAAAAAAAAAAGAAGAAAAAAAGTGGAGGTGGCCATCATCCCTACAGCTAACTACCATTGATCTGTACGTGTAGTATGCAGACAGACACAGAGATCAATGGACTGCACATGAGTGAAGTGTCGGAGTGCTATTGATCTGCAAATAGGCCTCAAGCAATGGAGTAATAAGATTAATATGGAATACAGGGCCCACCGGCCGACATGTACACCGCATGTTGCATATGACAAACGAAAGTATCTCTATCAAACAGCATCACCAGAAAAAGGTTATCTAGCCCCTAACACTGGTGGCCTTTACTATAAGGTCTGCAGAGCCCGATTCCCTACACCTCAATAAACTGTCTTAAAGGGGTACTCCGCTGCTCAGAGTTTGGAACAAATTGTTCCAAACGCTGGAGCCGGTGCCAGTAGCTCGTGACATCATAGCTCCGCCCCCTCAATGCAAGTCTATGGGAGGGGGCAAGACAGCCATCAGCCAGCTTGTTCCAAATGCTGAGCAGTGGAGTACCCATTTAAGGGTCCGGGGGACTTGTACAAGCACTGCAACCCCTTCAATGGTTAAATCAGTTGCAAGCATTTATGTGTACGGAACAATGCTGCGCCCTATACTGGTGGTACTACATCTACTAGTAGTGTGTGCCCTCTTCCTATCTGAAGTGTATGCCAGCTTTACAAATGAGAGGTATAACACAATAGGTGATTGTCACAGCTCACCTCCCTCCCATTCCCGCACAATGACCCTTAGCACCGCTCACAGAGCATGCCCACAGCATTCTCCCATAGACGTCAATGAGTCATCTAGATACTGCAAAACTATGATCCGTGAGGCTGCTGTAAAGCAAAACTCGGAATACTCAGACAAGACAGCTGTCCCCTCACCCCCCCCCCCCTCCTCCCGATGATCACGGACGGAAAATAGAATACAGTGATCCCTCAACATACAATAGTTTCAAAATACAATGGTCTTTTCTGGTCCATTGTAACTTAAAACCAGACTCAGCATACAATGTACAGACAGTCCAGATCTGTGAAGCGTGTCAATGGCTGAAAGAACGGACCAATCAGAATGGGCATTCACTGGTAAAACCCCAGTATTACTGAAGGGTATGCACTGAATTCCTGTCTGGTAGCGCCTCCTATAGTACAGGGAGGTATTACATGTCCGGTACTCTTTACCTGTACCAGAGTTGCTGATCCTTTGGACACCAGGTCAGGGAAGCTCCATGTTACTTTTTTAGGACACTGTGTACTGTACAGAACCCTGAAGAAGTTCCTGTCCTCTACATAGACAGTGATTACAGCTCCAGCAGATCTTTCTTACTTTTATATGTAAGGATTTGCTTTATATATATTAGTTATCTATTTATTTTTGTTTAATCCTTTTTCCTATTTTTGTATGACATTTTGGGGGATTCAGAACCAATTACCAGGTTTCTATAGAGTTATGGTCTCAACATACAATGGATTTCAACATACAATGGTCGTCCTGGAACCGATTAGTATTGTAACTTGAGGGACCACTGTATTAAAAAAAAAAAAAAAATCTACAATCTGAGAACAAAAAATAAATAAATGAAATAAAACACTAAAGAATAAAATAAAACATGAGAAAAAAAAGAATATATAATCAGCATCTAGTTTTAAAGCGAAAGAAAAAAATGCATGGTGTCATAAAGTATAATAAAGAAACTTACTAATATAATAATTAGCCCTAATGCACATAACATCAGGTCACACTCTGAAAGCAGAGCTCCTGTCCCACCTCCCACCTCCCCTCCTCTCTGCTCAGGACAAGACCATTGATGTGAAGAGGGCAGCTTATTTCACAGCTCATTACATAAGGCAGAAGGAAGACTTTCTCTCAGTAGTTTCAGTTAGAATAGTCTCACTGCTGTCTTTATCTGAGAAAGCCCTCCAGTTGTCTTAAATTCCATGGGCAGTAATACAAGCTCCCTATCTTTACATCACTGGTCTTATTCTGAGCAGAAAGGAGGGAAGGGGGGGGGGGGGAAGGGGGAGGGCAGAGATGGGAGCTCTGCTCTCATATCAGGGAGGAGCTGATATGGAGAGATCTGTGCACTACGGCTAATATCCTTATATTAGTTGCTTTATTTACTTTTTGACACTATGCACAGGTTGTTTTCTTCACTGGACAATCCCTTTAATTGCATTCTCTTTAAAGGAGATATCCAGTCCTGAAAAACGTATTCCCTATCCTAAGGATAGGGGATAAGTTTCAGATCGCAGGGGGTCCAACCGCTGGCAACCCGCGGGAAGGGGGCGTGTTGACCACCGCACGAAGAGGCGGCGGACACGCCCCCTCAATACAACTTTATGGCAGAGCTGGAGCGCTGTCTTCGGCAATCTCCGGCTCTGCCATAGCGATGTATTGAGGGGGGGTGTCAGCCGCCGCTTTGTGCGGTGGTCGACACCCGCTAATTGGCCAGCGAGCCGGGCCCCGTACAGAAAATCGCAGGGGGCCCCAGCGGTCGGACTCCCCATAATCTGAAACTTATCCCCTATCCTTAGGATAGGGGATAAGTTTTTCAGCACCGGACTACCCCTTTAAGTAAAAATACTTCTATTTTACCACAAGGGAATACATATAAAAGGGTGATGAGCTATGTTCTCCTGACAGTAGTCATGCGTGTTTCACATACCACACAAAGACATTGATCTTAGTGGGGGAGCAGAACACCGAGAACCCTGCCCTAATATGAGACTTTCTGATGGAGAAGGGTGACAGGGCTATTCCCGATGTTGTTCTGCAGGTTTTTAAGGAATGTTACTGTAGCATTTCTTAACGCTGGCTTCCACTATCCCAGATCAACCTGTGCCCCTAAGTTCTGCACCTCCCTTATACAAGTTTTAACAAGCAGTCCTGGCACCGGCAGCCTGCAGTGACACAATAAAAGCCTGCACCGTACTACAATACTGGATCCAAGACACCAAGGCCTTATGCTCTTCTGTCTCATATGTTGCTGGAATGCATTGCAATGGAAATATAGCATTGTCCAGGACAGGTCATCCCTACAGACATAACATTCTATATCAAAACCTTATTATTAAGCCAAAGTGGGGTCCAATCCTTTCCAAATTAAACCCTCCCCGAGATTCCTGTCCCTCCTACTGTACAGCACTCCCCACCGTATACAGTTTTATGGCAAAAGATTCAGCATAACATTTACAGCCCTAATCATCCTGTAATTATCATAGCAGAAGAAAAAGCCCCCTTAAAGGGGTACTCTGCTGCTCATCATTTGGGACAAACTGTTCCAAACGCTGGAGCCGGAAACTCGTGATGCCATAGCCCCGCCCCCTCATGGCGTCACGCCTCGCCCCCTCAATGCAAGCCTATGGGAGGGGGCGTGAGCAGCAGAGTACCCCTTTAACAAGACCATGCAAGTCCCCAGATTGAGTGATTGAGTATTCCCGATAAGATTTACACTTAGGTTTCCGAGATGGTGCTTGTTATTTAACAAACAAATCATCTACAGACCAATGAGGAGTTTCAGGGATCATTTCCTCAGATTGGCATAAGTACCTCAGATTAAAGAACGGTATATAAATACAGAAAAATGGCACCAGAGCAAAGCGGGAGGAGCCACAATATAAATATAAAGTCACAGAAATAAACAAAAACATTAAAGGGGTTCTCCACCATAAGGTGATTTTAGTACGTACCTGGCAGACAGTAATGGACATAATTAGGAAGGATCTGCGCTTGTCTTGGGGCTAAATGGCTATGTTGTGAGATCACCATAATACTGTAGCTAGCTTTTTGTGAACTGGTATTTCCTGTTTGACTTTTTTTTTTTTGTTTTTTGTTTTTTTACTACAAATCCCACAATTCCATCTTCCTCCCTCCCTCCCACACATCAGCCACCCCCACCCATTGAAACATAAATGAGCTGCATCCATTGAAATCAGCGTGGTATTCAATTAGGGTGCCTCCAGCTGTTGCATTAGTTGCAGATTGATCCCTACACCCATTGAAGCAGACAGGCTCCCTGTCATCAGCTGACTAGTGAGTCAGGTCTCGGCCGCATTGCAACCTGGGAAAAATCTGAGACAACAGTCATTTTGTATGCTGGTAAAAATTAATATTGGAGTGAAAATCACAGAAGAATTGTGAGAAAACCGTCACACACAGGTAAAGACGCTATATTATGATCTACACTAACTTTACAGCCCCTGTAGCATAGTCAAATAAAAAAAATTCCTGGAATACCCCTTTAAGTGTAGTCAAGTCTAAATCAGTAGAGGAATATTTAACATGAAGATGGAGATACAGCATTATAAGTTACTAAAATAACTATAGTAGTCGATCACAACATGTGGGAAAGATCGTGAGGCTTGGTTATTAAAGTAAACAAAAACACATACCAGAAGGTAAACAGTTTATAATTTTATAATTAGGAGTCCAGTGGGCGGTCTTACACAGTGATTGACAGCCTTCCATGTATAAGGGGGATGTGGAGATTACTAATTAGATTGATTTATTGATTAAACGGATCTTTATATCGATCTGCTCATCTCCTTCTGCTCTATCATATGATGCCGACAGATCAGACTGCATGTTCAATGTGACAGGTTCCCTTTAAGTTCTGAATCAACTGGACTGTAAATTATGGCTGTAATAAAACCTAAGATCATCGCAGCCGCCAGACTTTAATACAAAGCGCCTTCCATGTCCCAATATAATTATGATACATGGATCAAATAATTTACTTGAACAAAAGCCTCAGAGCCCACCCTGGCACATATCATGATGTGCCCGCTAGAAATCCCTGCAGGACTAATTAAACAGATCTCACCATATCCAGGACAAGGCGGCTGCCTCGGCATGCTTCCTGGGCGCGCAGTCACAGGCTGCGTTCTGTGGATCTCATGCAAAATAGATAAGTATATTTGGCCTTGTGATTCAAGCACAGCCGAGAGAAAGAAAAAAAGGAGTCAACTATGTATCTCATGAAAACAATCGAAATCTTCTGTTATGCGCATTTATCTCAACGGATAAAGACAGATTATATTTTGTTGAAAACCAACATCTGCATGGAAGTTTGTATGTTTTCCCTGTGTTTGTGTGGGTTTCCCCCCACACTCCGGATACATACGGATAGGTTAAAGGAGTATTCCGATTTATTTAAAGGAGATCTCATTGCGAAAAACGTATCCACTATCTACAGGATAGGGGATAAGTTTTAGATTGTGGGGGGGGGGGGGGCGACTGCTGGGGCCACCTGCGAACTCCTGTACGGAGCCCCAGCTCCAGGGGCCGCCATGCCCCCTACATATCTCTCTGTGGGAGAGATGTTCTGCTGTCTTCGGCTCTCCCATAGAGCTATATGAAGGGGGTGCAGCGTCCCCTGCTTCATGCGGGGGTTGTAATGCGCCACTCCTTTGAAGAGCCAGGGCTCCTTACGCGGGGTGGTCTGACCACTGGGACCCCGGGTGATCTAAAACTTATGCCCTATCCTGCAGATAGGGGATACGTTTTTTGCCATGAGACCTGTCCTTTAAGAACCACTCCGCAGCTTTGTAAGGATTTAAAATAAGAAATGGCATCATACACACCTTGCCTGATCCAGCAGTCATATGGACCATGACGTTGAAACACTCTGCAGTCTCAGTGATGGGATGCAGTGGATTAGGAACTTCATCAGTATAGTCAGGAGAATACGACATCGGGGCAAGAGACCATGGTAGACCGGAGTGATGGTGCTGGAGCAAGCAAGGTAAGTACGGTGTTGTTTCTTATTTTACAGCCATAGTAGGTTCAAATGAGGGTTTAAAAAACTCAGAAGACAATTTTATTAAATGTCGGTGCAACACAGCAAACGGAATACATGGGAGAGCAGGACACCGTCACTGGCAGCGTTCTGCTTTCCTACGTAACCCGATCGCTGTTTTGCACTGATATTCAATAAAAGTATTGTTCATGCTCCAAGATTGGTGAGTGCCATTACTGCATAGTCTCTTTGGCTGTTTACATATGGATTGATTCTTGAGAACTGAGCACTCCAGCTAGCAGGGGAACCTTGCTTAGTGTCCTTACACTGTACATACTATCAATGGATTTATATGCTATGCTGTGCTAAACACTGCTACTTTTTGAGCGTTTGAATAAAATAATCATATATCAGCTTTAAATATAAAAACAACAGCGCCGCAGGGTAGGAATGGGGTAAATTAATTTCTATACCAAACTCCAAAAAGACAGAGAAACTGACTCTCTCCGGGATCACAGGGTATAAAACCCTTATCTTTGAACCTCCCTACTAGTGTCTATTATAAAACATCACATTTATTGGTATGCATTAAAATGGGTTCAAACCACAAATCACAAACCACTGATCAATATAAATTTGCCTTCACACCCCTGATGACATGGCTAGTGCTACGAAACATGTAGGGGAGGCAAAGGGATAATATTTTAATCATCAGTATCATCAGCATTTTCTTAGTGCGTACTGCAGATCCCTATTATCGAGAGACTGAGACCAAGTTATATTGCTTTAAATTGGCAGATGTTAACCAAAATTTGACAGTGTTCATAGAACATTCCTAGAAAAACCATTTAATCTTAAACATGTTCTTTTTATTTAATCTGTTTTCATTTCCTGATTGTAATTTTTTTAATTTAATTTTTAGTATGTTGTTACAGGCTTCCATGTTTTCTGAGCTGTTAACAGATGACACAACCCCTTTAAAAAGAGGACTGGAACCTATATATCCCAAAAGTGGTGGCACAATTCATAAAGCTCTGCAACCTAATAACATTTATAAAACACTATATTGTTGGACAATTTGTGGACAAGATTCAACGGACTTGCAAAGCTGGGCACGAAACGTGTCCCCATCTCTGTCCCACATACCTGTTTATACACCTGAGACTCAAATTTAAAGGCATCATATTCCAAGATGTACTCGATTCCATTCAGTAATAATGTGTAGAAGACATGGAGTTCTCCTTAATCTAACATCTTACAGAGTTAATGCCTCTATCATGAGGAATGATACTGTATAATGCTAACAGATCATTCACCCATAGTACATAAGTGCCAATTTTCATCTTTCTTAATTTTTTGCCACTGGTAGAATCACAAAGTAAAAAATGTAGCTTTAAATTGCTCCTGAGCGAGTCAATGCCCGCTTTAATTGGGCTCTGAGCACCAGATGACTAGGGGGCCACACCGGAGATCGTGGGGGGGGGGGGGGCAGTGGCTGGACCCTGTGATCAGATATCTTATCCCCTATTCTTTAGATAGGAACTAAGATGTTTAGGGGCGATGTACCCCTTTAAGTGAAAGCTACCTGGAAAAGAAGGCATGAAGGATCTGCTTTGCATATCCTTACTTCTATGATCCATAAAAAAAAAAAAAATAAATAACAGAATTTATTACTATTACTATTGTAAACCAGACATGTTGGGTTGTGCACCAGAATTCTGTCTCCAGAATTCTTGCGCCAGAAATGGAAAATAGAGAACCCCAAAAGGGACACGGCCAGTGGGGAAAAGGGGAGTGTCCCAACATTTTCACAAAAATCCAACATATTTACTAGTGGTGGATTTCAGCTGAGGAAAATCTGACAGATCAGAGCATGTGTTAAAAAAATAAAATAAAAAAATAAGCAAAATGTAGGGAAAAAAGTGCAAATGTAGGGAAACCTTAGTATTTACCTTGGGAAAAAAATTGTAGGGAATTAAAAAACCCACAAAGAAACCTACACAACACTCTTAGTAAGTCCGGGCAGGCGTCTTCATCCTTTCTCTGCTGATCTTTACAAGCATCTGCCTCGGTAGGAGAACACAATTCTCCTAAACCAGTCCGTCCTATAAACCTTCTCCATATGTACAGAGTATAGCCTGCAGAACTGCTGCCAGAATTCATTTCTAAATCGTCTTTGGACATGAACTACAGGCAGACTCATGTAAAGAACAATACAATACAGTATAGGCATAAAAAACAATAATGACAAGCAAACTAGATAAGAGGTGGATGAGAACAGACCGATACCTGCACAGCCACAAAGGGGATACACAAGAACAATAGCTAGAAGGGAACTATAAGAACCGTATACACATTCACCGCTTTCATCCGTCCTGTGACTGTCACAACATGCACTTGGCAGCGGAGACCGCATGACTATAATCTACATAGACACCGGCTGCCATTTATTAGGAAAAAAAAGGAGATATTACTCACTCTTAATAATCTTGGTGTGAGGTCTTATGCCACCATTATATAGGTCATCTGCCAACATCTAGTGCCCACAATGGGTTGACACTGAGAACTCAACAAACCTTATTGCCTTGTAAACACACAGTGTAACATGCCTAACCTCATAATTCTTTCCAACAGGTCTTCCTAAGTGTCAATATCTACTAGAGCCCTGCATTAAGAGCGGGACCCAATCCAAAACGTGCGGGAGCAGGCTGTAATGAGGCTGCTGCGGGCGGGAGCCGGCTGTAATGAGGCCGCTGCGGGCGGGAGCCGGCTGTAATGAGGCCGCTGCGGGCGGGAGCAGGCTGTAATGAGGCCGCTGCGGGCGGGAGCAGGCTGTAATGAGGCTGCTGCGGGCGGGAGCCGGCTGTAATGAGGCCGCTGCGGGCGGGAGCCGGCTGTAATGAGGCCGCTGCGGGCGGGAGCCGGCTGTAATGAGGCCGCTGCGGGCGGGAGCAGGCTGTAATGAGGCCGCTGCGGGCGGGAGCAGGCTGTAATGAGGCCGCTGCGGGCGGGAGCAGGCTGTAATGAGGCCGCTGCGGGCGGGAGCAGGCTGTAATGAGGCCGCTGCGGGCGGGAGCAGGCTGTAATGAGGCCGCTGCGGGCGGGAGCCGGCTGTAATGAGGCCGCTGCGGGCGGGAGCCGGCTGTAATGAGGCCGCTGCGGGCGGGAGCAGGCTGTAATGAGGCTGCTGCGGGCGGGAGCCGGCTGTAATGAGGCTGCTGCGGGCGGGAGCCGGCTGTAATGAGGCTGCTGGGGGCGAGAGCAGGCTGTAATGAGGCTGCTGCGGGCAGGAGCAGGCTGTAATGAGGCTGCTGCGGGCGGGAGCAAGTCCCACAAATGGAGAGTGGGGCAGGAAAGCTCCTGCAAGAAATAAGAAGTTGTGTAGTTCTTTCCGGTGTGACCACATTGCTCTCTGCTGCCACCTCTGTCACAACGTCCTCTGGAGCATACAGCAGCTGATAAATACTGGAAGAATTAAGAATTTTAAATAGAAGTAACTTACAAATCTGTTTAAAGGGGTCCCAAACGCTGAGCAGCGGAGGACCCCTTTAACGTTCTGGCACCAGTTGATTTGAAAAAAAAATTTCTCCAGAGTACCCCTTTAAAACTTTGTAATACACAAAAATGGAGCTTTACCCACCAAAAAAGATAATTTAGAACATTAACCAGCACAGAAGTTTGAACCTAAAAAACAATGAGATAAAAAGGAGGTCACTCAGCACCTATGAGACACCCATGTTAAGGTGACTGGTACCTTTTATAATGCCCTTAGGGCCTGAGGTGTAATTGTTAGGTGTCGGGAGGTCATGAAATGTGTAGTAAGATTAAATAGGTATTTGTATATATATAAACGGGTGACTGTCACCTCGCCCTGAAAAGTCACCCTGTCAAACTCCAGCGGACACACAGGTAAGAAAAACACCTGGAAAATGTCATTGTTACCTGAGCTGAAGACAGAGGAAGTGCTCACTGGCAGCGGCCCAGAGATTACAATACACACATAACAAACCCGTTCTGTGCCGGGATGTCCAGCATCTATTTCCATAATAAGTCATGAAAAATTCTCAAAAACTAAAATATAAGACAGGTTTAGTATTGTTAAGGCACCAGAATTGTAGCTTAATTTGCACCAAAATGCATGTGTTCTACCACATTTATCATGGTTTGTAAGAGATTTTTGGTACCTAACTTAACAAGGGCCATAGCTTCAAGAAAAACGGATTTCTTTGAAATGCAAGAAAATATGTAATCAGAAAAGAAACAATTGTTTAAAACAGTGGTCTTCAACCTGCGGACCTCCAGATGTTGCAAAACTACAACTCCCAGCATGCCCGAACAGCCGTTGGCTGTCCGGGCATGCTGGGAGTTGTAATTTTGCAACATCTGGAGGTCCGCAGGTTGAAGACCACTGGTTTAGACCATAGTTGTTACGAATTTTTGATGATTTGTAATTTTCCAACTGTATCTATATTTTAAAATCATCCTGAAATCTTGCAGTTACCATTCTGGTCATTAGGCTTAAAATTACACTAAGACTTCCTGCTCTATACAGATCACTTCTCATCAGGATTACATTAACAGGAGACACCAGTATACAGACAACAGAGGTACACACAACAGCTGTTGCTTACAGTTCAGCCTCCCTTTCCCTGCTGAGTGACCTCTGAAAAAGTCAAAATGCATGCCCATCCCCTTTCCTAGTGAATTGGAGTCTATTGTTGTCTATGGTCCATGGGGTCTGCTGTGTAGCATGTGGTCTGTCTCTATTCATTAATAAAATTCAGACAATATATTACCTTTAAAGCGTACTCCAGTGAAATAAAACTTATCCTCTATTTCCTGTACGGCTATGCTGACCTCCACAGGAATCCGCGACTGACATGCCCCCTCCATGAATTTCTATAGGATACATGGAGGGGGCGTGTACCACTACTTTGCGCAGGGGTAAGTTAATATATATTGGTAAAGAAAGTTACTTATCTAACTCCCCATTGCATTTCATGCTTTCCTTCTGCTTCTGATACAAACTGACAGATCTGTTTTCTCCATTGCCCCACTTCCTGTTACATAATTCCTCTTCATGCATACACTCTAGCCGGGAATTCAGCCAATGCTATGTGGGATGCTCACGTGGGTGTAACAGGCAAAGTTATAGTCAAGAGGGTGTAGTGTGAGGGATCTTTACATCTGATCTTTTTTACCCCTAATTGACAAGGGGGTATGGTTTCCAGGCAAATGGGGCACAGTTTTGCGAAAATGGGATGTGGCTAAAAATGCTAAATCATTATCCAATATTTTGGTAACAAAATACAGTCAGGTCCATAAATATTGGGACATCGACACAATTTTAAAATTTTTGGCTCTATACACCACCACAATGGATTTGAAATGAAACTAACAAGATGTGCTTTAACTCCAGACTGTCAGCTTTAATTTGAGGGTATTTACATCCAAATCAGGTGAAGGTGTAGAAATTACAACAGTTTGCATATGTGCCTCCCACTTGCTAAGGGATCAAAAGTAATGGGACAATTGGCTTTCAGCTGTTCCATGTCCAGGTGTGTGTTATTCCCTCATTATCCCAAATGCAATGAGCAGATAAAAGGTCCAGAGTTCATTTCAAGTGTGCGATTTGCATTTGGAATATGTTGCTGTCAACTCTCAAGATGAGATCCAAAGAGCCGTTACTATCAGTGAAACAAGCCATCATTAGGCTGAAAAAACAAAACAAACCCATCAGAGAGATAGCCAAAACATTAGGCGTGGCCAAAACAATGTTTGGAACATCCTTTTAAAGAAGGAACGCACCGGTGAGGAATGCAACACCAAAAGACCCGGAAGACCAAGGAAAACAACTGTGGAGGATGAGCGAAGAAATCTTTCCCTGGTGAAGAAAACCCCTTCACAATAGTTGTCCAGATGAAGAACACTCTCCATCCAGGAGGTAGGTGTATGTGTGTCAAAGTCATCAAGAGAAGACTTCACCAGAGTGAATACAGAGGGTTCACCACAAGATGGAAACCATTGGGGAGCCTCAAAAACATGAAGGCCAGATAAG
Organism: Hyla sarda; assembly: GCF_029499605.1. Classification (NCBI taxonomy): domain Eukaryota; kingdom Metazoa; phylum Chordata; class Amphibia; order Anura; family Hylidae; genus Hyla; species Hyla sarda. The sequence continues at coordinate 43,241,968 of NC_079193.1, forward strand.
AGTTTGCCAAACAACATCTAAAAAAGCCTTCACAGTTCTGGAACAACATCCTATGGACAGATGAGACCAAGATCAACTTGTACCAGAGTGATGGGTGGAGAAGAGCATGGAAAAGGAAAGGACAATGATCCTTCGCATACACCTCATCAGTGAACATGGTGGTGGTCGTGTCATGGCATAGTGGGCATGTATGGTGCCAATGGAACTGCTTCTCTTGTATTTACTGATGATGTGACTGCTGACAAAAGCAGCAGGATGAATTCTGAAGTGTTTTGGGCAATATTATCTGCTCATATTCAGCAAAATGCTTCAGAACTCATTGGACGGCGCTTCACAGTGCAGATGGACAATGACCCAAAGCAAACTGCAAAAGCAACCAAAGAGTTTATTAAGGGAAATAAGTGGAATGTTATGCAAAGGCCAAGTCAATCAGGTGACTTGAATCCGATTGAGCATGCATTTCACTGAAGACAAAACTGAAGGGAAAATGCCCCAAGAACAAGCAGGAACTTAAGACAGTTGCAGTAGAGGCGGCAGAGCATCACCAGGGATGAAACCCAGCAACGTCTGCTGATGTCTATGCGTTCCAGACTTCAGGCTGTAATTGACTGCAAAGGATTCGCAAACAAGTATTAAAAAGTGAAAGTTTGATTTATGATTATTAGTATGTGAAAGTAGAGAAAGTTTCGGCTCTATCCCTGGTCTGGATCCCAAGCAAGGAGAGGGTGTGGACCTCACCCAGAACTATGGAAATGAAGAAAGCAAACTCCAGCTCGGCTCAGGTAAGTGCGGCTTTATTCACATCAACGAGGCAACAGGTACAGAGAGGAAGTGACGCGTTTCGGCCAGGTGCTGGCCTTAGTCGTACGACTAAGGCCAGCACCTGGCCGAAACGCGTCACTTCCTCTCTGTACCTGTTGCCTCGTTGATGTGAATAAAGCCGCACTTACCTGAGCAGAGCTGGAGTTTGCTTTCTTCATTTCCATGATTATTAGTATGTCCCATTACTTTTGGTCCCTTAACAAGTGGGAGGCACTAGGGCTGGGCGGTATGACCAAATATGTGTATCACTGTATTTTTGTAACTTATGGCGGTTCCACAGTATATAACGTGCAACAAGTAGTAGTTCAGCTCACCCCTGCCGCCTCCGTGCGCGGACTCGTGCGGACGCCACGAACAGCCAATAGTAGAAAGAGAATGTCCAGCACTGTGAGCACGATGCAAGATGATTTATTGTAGAATAGAACAGCAAACAGCAACAGGGATCATAGACTGACGCATTTCAGCGACCTTGGTCGCCTTAATCGTACTTAAGTATGTTCAGCTCTATCTGCCCTTTATAGTGGTTTGCCCCGCCCCCTCCCACCAGGTGAAAACCCCTGAATGGCCAAGGGTGGGGTGTCCCCACACCAAAGCGACAGATTTACACTTGTGTTCACATTAGACAACAAAAGACACAGACTTTGATATTGTTCACAAAGGAAATAGGCTATAAAGAGCCTAGCAAAAAATTGCAAAGGATACCATATAAACAGTACCAAGGAAAGAAGAGAAAATAACAATATGAACTACGTTTTAATAACTGAATGAAGTATAGAAAAAACACAGTGCTGGACATTCTCTTTCTACTATTCACAGTATGTAACGGTATTCCCCCACACACAAATTAATTATCAGCCCAGCGCTGCGCTGTCCCTATCGGGGGAAATACTCACATATCACCCGCAAGCGCTGCCCTCCTCATCCTCCTGTTTGTTGCGGACCGCCGGCGCTGACACTCTATTCTGTACGCTGTATCCCTATGCCCGGGCTGCAAAAGGTAAACAAAATAAATTTCAACCACATTCCTAAGTCGGCCTTACGCTCTTCCTGGGGACGGGAACGTTGGAGAGACATCAGCCTATCACCGGCCGCAGCGATGTTCCGCCTCAGCCGGTGATAGGTTGAGAACACTGTCATGTAAGAAGCCGGATTCTTACATGACAGTGCGCTCAACCTACCACCGGCCGAGGCAGAACATCCCTGCGGCTGGTGATAGGCTGATGGCTCTCCGACGTTCCATTCCCTGGGAAGCTGGTCCGGACAGACGGGGAAAGTGAGTTAGAGTTTATTTTGTTTACCTTTTGCAGCCCTGGCATAGGGATACAGCGTACGGTATAGAGTACTCCGCAACAAACAGGAGGACAAGGAGGGCAGCGCTTGCGGGTGATATGTGAGTATTTACCCCGACGGGGACAGCGCAGCGCTGGGCTGATAATTAATTGTGGGGGGGGGGGGCAGAACAGCGCTCGCGGGTCACATATGATTAGTTCACCGATGGGGACAGCGCAGCGCTGGGTTGATAATTCATTCATTCCAGAGGGGGAGGGATAAAACCGGTATTGCGGTATGGGGAAAAATTCATATTGTGCAGGACAAAAATTTCGGTATTCGGTATGAACCGGTATACCGCCCAGCCCTAGGAGGCACACATGCAAACTGTTGTAATTCCTATACCATTCACCTGATTTTGATGTAAATACCCTCAAATTAAAGCTGACAATCTGCAGTTATAGCACATCTTGTTTGTTTAATTTCAAATCTATTGTGGTGGCGTCTAGAACCAAAAATTTTAGAATTGTGTCGATGTCCCAATATTTAAGGACCTGACTGTTTTAGTGTGAAGTAAGCCGACCACAAGTGGTGTAAGGTTAAACAACAGTCTAACATGACCATCTGGAGAGACATGAAGTCTGAAGCGAAGACATCTTGGGGCAGAAGGAACATTTGGTACAAATACATTGCTCAGTAATAAAGGGTCCATATGGGTAGCTCGATCATAGAAGTTTCAGGAAGATCCACAGCTTCGTATCCTAAAGCAATTGAGATGAATGGTGCCACTTCTATGGTCACACCTGCTGGCACAAGCTGGGGCGACACATGGTCACACAGAGTGCCCTCTCTCCCGTTAATGACACCAGCGGGCATTATTCTGCCACGGGGACAGAGCTGAAAGTATCAGATGTTAAATCACACATATCCATGTCTGTAATCCGGCACAGATGTTCTGCCATCCCGCATGTCCGCTCTCCCATACAAGCTGGATGTCTTTCACCCTGGCAGATGGAGCGAGTAGCTGAGTAAAAAGCCCCGCATTGTTATGGCCTCCAGACTGCAGCTATGCTAATACGCTGCCAATAGTCGTCTATTGTGACTCCAATTCTACGTCCCCAGACAATAAAACCTATGCAACTTTAAAGCGGTGTCACCATACTGTACTGCTAGCACCATCACTTTTAAAACTGAGAATAAAGGGTCCACGCTGCTTTGGGGCTGCGTCCATTTCCAAGTTTTCCCTGTACAGTGGCGGCTTCTGGTCCCAGGCCATCTCGAACAGTGTCTAAAGGGGTTATCCAGGAAAAAACTTTTTCTATATATCAACTGGCTCCAGAAAGTTAAACAGATTTGTAAATGACTTCTATTGAAAAATCTTAATCCTGTCAGTACTTATGAGCTTCTGAAGTTAAGGTTGTTCTTTTCTGTCTAAGTGCTCTCTGATGACACGTGTCTCGGGAACCGCCCAGTTTAGAAGCAAGTCCCCATAGCAAACCTCTTCTAAACTGGGCGGTTCCCAAGACATGTGTCATCAGAGAGCACTTAGACAGAAAAGAACAACCTTAACTTCAGAAGCTCATAAGTACATAGAATGAGGATTGGCATCCCAAACATTTTTTTTTTAAAGGGGTACTCCGGTGCTTAGACATCTTATCCAAAGGATAGGGGATAAGATGCATGATCGCGGGGGTCCCGCCGCTGGGGACCCCCGTGATCTTGCACGCCACACCCCGTTTATAATCAGTCCCCGGAGCGTGTTCGCTCCGGGTCGGATTACTGTCGATCACGGGCCAGAGCTTATCCCCTTTGGATAGGGGATAAGATGTCTAAGCACCGAAGTACCCCTTTAAACCACTGAAATCCATATGGAAAAGTCTATGGGGGAGATTTATCAAAACCTGTCCAGAGGAAACATTGCCCAGTTGCCCATAGCAACCAATCAGATCGCTTCTTTCATTTTTAACAAGGCCTCTGAAAAATTTAAGACGCGATCTGAATGGTTGCCATGGGTAACTTTTGATAAATCTCCCCCTATGTGAAAATACCCTTCCATAATACTTAAACAAAAAGGAGACCGGCTGTAGCTTCTTGCTCCTCAAGCTTCCAAGACCTCAGAAAAATTCTTGGCACCAGTCTTTACTCAGTTCCCCATTAGGCGTCTCCGATCATATACATTAGCAGATGAGTTTCCCAGAGCCGGGAGGGTATCAGATAGACAACAGCATGTAAGGCTCAGCACATTCTAATGGAAACAAGGATCCCTTCCTCAGGGGACGCATATACAGGGCACGGCTACACGTACAGCCCCTAACATAAACCCCTGAACTACAGAACATAAATCCTCACCAAGGATGAAGTAATGCTTGTGCGCTTTGTATTTCCTGCAGCCATACACATGACATAAATCTCCGAAGGGTCAAAGATAACCTGAAGTGTATGGTGCAGCCGCTCACCCCCCTCTTCCCATAGCAGAGAACACGCCACATTAGTGTCTAATGACAAGGCCCAGTAGGATAACGGAGGGGCCACATGGGATGGGCCCCCCTCCCCTTCCCCCTGGGGTTTAGAATTAGTTAAGTGTAGTTATAAGGCAGAAAGTACAGCAAGGGTTAATGTTATTTCTAATATGGCACTAAGTTTCTTATAGGGCCGGCGTGTTGCTGGGCAGATTATGAGAAACTGCTGATTGGCTGTTGCTACCCACGGCGGGAAGATTTGAAATCTTTATAAATCGCTGCTGAAGGAGCTCGGTGTCCAGTCTGAGGAGAACCCTGAAGAAACACCTTGCCCGTCCCTCCCTCCCTGTCACGGTCTGTTATGAGGGTGTCACCGAAAGGTGGCCAGCTTTTATTTAAGAAGGGGTGTCACCCAGAGGTTTTCTGGGTGGACAGCTGGTTTGGAGTATACACTGTGGTTTGATATTTTAGTATGGTTTTATGAGTTAGTTACCGTATTTTTCGCACTTTTTCTTCTGGGGGGGGAAAAGTTGGTGCGTCTTATACGGCGAATACACACCTATCTCGACGGTCCCTGCGGCCATCAACGGCCGGGACCCGTGGCTAATACAGGACATCATCGATGTCGTGGTGATGCCCTGTATTAACCCTTCAGACGAGGCGATCAAAGCTGACCGCTGCGTCTGAAGCGAAAATAACACTAACCCGGCTGTTCAGTCGAGCTGTTCAGGACCGCCGCGGCGTCCCGAACAGCTTACAGGACACAGGGAGGGACCTTACCTGCCTCCTCGGTGTCTTCTCAGTGCCGGGATCCCCTGCATGGCCGGCGCTCTCCTTCGTCGTCATCACGTCGTCGCGCATGACGTCCCGTCATCCAATAGGAGAGGAGCGCGAAGCGACGTCATGGCGGCGACGGAGATCAAGGATACCGGGCAGCAGAGACGTTCCGGAGCGACGGGGACACCCCAGGGACGCGGCGACAGCGATGGAGGGAGGCATCCAGGGCAGCGGTGACGGGTCCGGAGCGGTGGGGACACGTGAGTACTACCTCCTATACCAGTGGTCTTCAACCTGCGGACCTCCAGATGTTGAAAAACTACAACTCCCAGCATGCCCGGACAGCCAACGGCTGTCCGTGCATGCTGGGAATTGTAGTTTTGCAACATTTGAAGGTGCGCAGGTTGAAGATCACTGTCCTATACTTTACATTGTATTTGGTTCAGAATCTTTATTTTCTAGATTTTTATCCTATAAAATTAGGTGCGTCTTATATGCCGGAGCGTCTTATATGGCGAAAAATACGGTATATAATTTTATTAAATGGTTATTTATTCATTAATTTATTGATTATTTATTAATAAAATATTTCCCTCAATAAACATCCGTGGCCTTTCTCCAAATAAGTGGTATTCGTTTTATTTATGGGAAGGTTGCGGGTGGAGTGTGGGGGGTCCCTATCCCATGGTATTAGTACTAAAGTCAATGCCTGATATGTCTATGAAGTGTAGAACGGAAGAAAGTACCTGAACCCCAACGCAAAGACGCGCCCCCTTCTTCAGATCAGTTTACATACTAGGGGGGGGGGGGGGGGGGGGCAATACAGGTAAATATAGTGCAAAAGGGTGCCAGTTTCAGTTAGAGAGGCCCAAAAGGCTGGTTACATAAAATAAGTAAAATACTGAATACATTAAGATAATAATACATACAACTTTATACGTTGTAGGCTTAAAGTTGTATGTGTTATTTTAATTCATTCAGAGCTTTACTAAGTTTATGTAACCTACCATTTGGGCCTCTCCTACTGGAACTAACGCCCTTTTGCACTACAGTTACCTGTACTGCTCCCCTAAGTATGTATACTGATCTGAAGAAGGGGGTGCTAACCCCTGAAAGCCCTCATCTCTCTTGTTGTCTTGCTTTGATTTAATAATTTTTTAGGCTGCATTTACATTACTTTTGCTTGTTACAGCTGCCAACCGGGCGCTCCCGCATCCCAGCCGGACTGGTGCAGAAACCAAGTCACTTTAAAGGGGTACTCCCATGGAAAACTTTTTTTATTTCATTTTTTAAATCAACTGGTGCCAGAAAGTTAAAGGGGTACTCAGGCGCCAAGACATCTTATCCCCTATCCAAAGGATAGGGGATAAGATGCCTGATCGCGGGGGTCCCGTCGCTGGGGACCCACGTGATCTTGCACGCAGCACCCCGTTACAATCAGTACCCGGAGCACGTTCGCTCCGGGTCTGATTACTGGCGATCACGGGGGCCGGAGCATTGTGACGTCACGACCCCGCCCCGTGTGACATCACGCTCTGCCCCCTCAATGCTCCGGCCCCCGTGATCGCCAGTAATCAGACCCGGAGCGAACGTGCTTCGGGGACTGATTGTAACGGGGTGCTGCAAGATCCCCCAGCGGCGGAACCCCCGCAATAAGGCATCTTATCCCCTATCCTTTGGATAGGGGATAAGATGTCTTAGCGCCGGAGAACCCCTTTAAACATGTTTGTAAATTACTTCTATTAAAAAATCTTAATCCTTCCAGTACTTATTAGCTGCTGAATACTACAGAGAAAATGGTTTTCTTTTTGGAACAGAGCTCTCTGCTGACATCATGACCACAGTGCTCTCTGCTGACATCTCTGTCCATTTTAAGAACTGTCCAGAGTAGGAGAAAATCCCCATAGCAAACATATGCTGCTCTGGTCAGTTCCTAAAATGGACAGAGATGTCAGCAGAGAGCACTGTGTTCCAAAAAGAAAACCATTTCCTCTGTAGTATTCAGCAGCTAATAAGTACTGGAAGGATTAAGATTTTTTAACAGAAGTAATTTACAAATCTGTTTAACTTTCTGGCATCAGTTGATTAAAAAAATAAAAAAGTTTTCCACAGGAGCACCCCTTTAATGAGCCAACCGGAGTCAGATAGTGACTCCAGTCGGCTCATTCTTGCCCCATATTTGGTTTTGTGACAGTACTTAAAACCGTGGTATACTATGGTTTTAGGTCCGGTCACAAAACCGCATACGGCGCAAAAGTGAATGGGTTTTGGCACCGGTACGGCTGGGATACAGGAGCTCCTGGTTTTGAAATTTCCCAGCCGGACGCCGTAGCCGTAGTGACTAACCGTGATGTGAATGCAGCCAAATTTCTACTGGATTGGATGTTCTCCTTTTCTAAAACCAGCAGCGCCTTTGCATTGAGGTCAAATATTTTCGTCCGTTCTTCACTTAACTTACCAGGACCTGGAACCATCTACTGGGACCTTGGGCCAGCAACTGTTTCCAGAAGTTTTATAACCTTAACTTTTGGGGTGATACGCAAGTGAACCGCTTGCTTCAGGTGAGCAGCTTTATCACCCTTTTTTCTGTCCCCTATGTTGTTCCCAAATATAATACACAAGGGGTCACCTGCCGATCTCTCTTTTTCTCTTCACACATAGGTTTTCAATGTCTATGGGAAGTTACAGCCATATCACAGCTACATTTGACACAGAGATAAAATAGTGGACCCAGTAGACCCTACAGTACCTCCATATACATCTTATTTTGGAGAGAATTCTCCCGTAGAAGTACCCAATGGAGCCTGAACGGTAGCACTCAAAGGCAAGGTGGCTCCTTACTAGGAAAGACGACATTTGAAGATGTGACATAAGGTCTTGACTTCCCAACCCCGGCACTGCGGTGATAACTGTACAGGATGAAACACTAAAATCCTTTTCATATCTGGGAAAGGGAATAAAGGAAATAGAGAAGAAATCGAATTTAAATAAGTTATCTAATATTGTTAGACATCAGGGCTCCATGTGGAATATTACAAATGTGAAGCTTCTTTATCTCCACACTATGAGGAGAATTTATCATGGTGCGGGTGATGTACATGTTTTTTACCCTGCCATGATTAAGGGTCCAGCTTGACCCGAAACGCGTTGGTGTTTCTGTGTGCTCCATGTGATCGCCATTAAAGTTTCTGTTAGACCTTATCATGCGCTGGACATTCCTTCTCTTAGTTTTGCCTACAGGACCGGTGGCACAGCCGGTTAGTCAGGAAGCGGATGGGAAAGTCAGGCTGGAAAGTCAGTAAACTTTTGCTGTTATATGTTTTTTACCCTAGTTTCCTTGCAATGTATTTGACATGGCTGGGACTAACTTATCATAAAGTCGCACAGCCTTTCATGAATGGTGTGCAGGAGCCTCAGTGATAATGATGACAGGAAATATTGCGTGGTATAGACACTTTTTACAGCGTAAAGACCATAATAAATGTCCTCCTATTAGCACAGGAAAGGTTACGACTGATGACCCCTACTTTTAACCCCTTTTTACTTACACTGGATGTCATCTTCACTGCGGAAGTGCTGATGGAGCATAGGAGCCCTTTTGGACAAGCACACAGATTGTGTAGATTATATGGCTCCACAATGATGCAGGTAGGCTCACGGGATCATTGGTTCGACCCTTTGTAACCTTCATTTCACTCATGTTACATGGATCATCCAATGAACAATGATTTAAGAAATGTATTAGCAGTATGTAGGTGCAGCAATGTATTAGCAGCACCGTATATACTAGAGTATGAGCCGACCCGAATATAAGCCGAGGCCCCTAATTTCACCCCAAAAACCCAGGAAAAGTTATTGACTCGACTATAAGCCTAGGGTGGGAAATACATCATCCCCCCATGTCATCATCCAGACCCCCCCCCCCCCCACTTCATCATCACCGCCTGTCAATCCCTTCATCAGTGGTCTTCTTCAACCTGCGGACCTCCAGATGTTGCAAAACTACAACTCCCAGCATGCCCAGACAGCCATCCAACCTCTGGAGTTCCGCAGGTTGAAGACCACTGCGTCCTTCGTCATCATCCAGACACCCCCTTTAGTTTTCTACTCACCTCTCCTCGGTGGGAAGGAAGGGTGAGCTGGTCCGGGCCATCTACGCTGCAGGGACCGTCCGGTGGGGAGGGTTAGTCGTTTCGGGCTGTCCATTTTCACCGGGGGGGCCCTCTTCTCCGCGCTCCGGGCTTGTCCCTGTGCGTCGTCGTCAAAGCAACGTCACTAGTCCGGGGCCGGGCCCGGAGCGGAGAAGAGGGCCTCCCGGTAAAGATGGACAGCCCGGAACGACTAACCCTCCCCACCGGACAGTCCCTGCAGAATAGATGGCCCGGAACAGCTCACCCTTCCTTCCCACCGAGGGGAGGTGAGTAGAAAACTAAAGGGGGGGTCTGGATGATGACGAAGGCAGCAGTGGTCTTCAACCTGCGTACCTCCAGATGTTTCAAAACTACAACTTCCAGCATGCCCGGACAGCCGATGGCTGTCCGGGCATGATGGGAGTTGTAGTTTTGCAACATCTGGAGGTTCGAGGGTACAAACCACTGAGAAGGGATTGACAGACTGAGAGTTCACTTGAGTAGAAGCCGAGGGGGCGTTTTCAGCACTAAAAATCGTGCTGAAAAACTCGGCTTATACTCGAGTATATACGGTAGATTATATGGCTCCACAATGATGCAGGTAGGATCACTGGATCATTGGTGCGACCCTTTGCAACCTTCATTTCACTCATGTTACACGGATCATCCGATGAACAATGATTTAAGTGAGAAATGTATTAGCAGTATGTAGGTGCAGCAATTAGACGTATGTAGGTGCAGCAGTGCTAGCTGGAGCTCCATGGACCATTCTGAACACTATCTGAGATTCTTAGGCCGCACTCACATCACAACTGTACCTTCTGTGACACATATACATTGGCAACCTGTTCAACTGGGCTGCTGAAGGCACAGGCTCCATTTATTTCAAAGGCTCGAACATAGTTACAGGGACTATTTCTCCAGGCGCACAAAATGTTTCATGTGCACCTAAGCACTTTTTTTTTTTTCCAACTTTTGTGGGTATACATAAAGTACTATACAGCCTTACCTAAGCAACTTTCAGTTTTCACTTTGCAGTGGTTGCGAATTTATCAAGTGCAGATTTTGCACATCAGCAAATAAAAAATAAAAAGAGTCGCAAACCCCTTCAAAATGTCGCAAATCAAAGCCTTTGGACGGCACTTTGAAAAAGTCTCACAAAAACACTTTTTGTGCAGAAAAGTCGCAGAGGAGAGGTGTAATCATACAAAATGGTGTTCAGAAGTGACTTAAGCAAAACCAAAGCAAGAAAAAAGGACTTCAAAGCTTAAAGGGGTACTCCGGCCCTAAGACATCTTATCCCCTATCCAAAGGATAGGGGATAAGATGTCTGACCGTGGGGGTCCCGCCGCTGGGGACCCCCGCAATCTTGTCATTCGGCACCCACCTCTTTGAGCTGCACGCTGTGCTGCCAGCTCACAAACTGCCGGGTGCCGACCACGGGGCCGGAGTATCGTGACGTCACGACTCTGCCCCCGTGTGACGTCATGCCCCGCCCCCGCTATGCAAGTCTATGGGAGGGGGCGTGACGGCCGTCACGCCCCCTCCCATTGACTTGCATAGCGTGGGCGGGGTGTGACATCACACTGGTAGTCCATTGCTAGAAATAGATGACGACGGAGTATCGTGACGTCAGGACTACGCCCCTGTGTGAAGTCACGCCCCGCCCCACTATGCAAGTCTATGGGAGGGGGCATGACGGCTGTCACGCCCCTTCCCATTGACTTGCATAGCGGGGAAGGGGTGCGACGTCACACGGGTGGGGGGGGGGGGGGAGGGGTGTCCTAACGTCACTATACTCCGGGCCTGGGGTCAGCACCCGGCAGTTTGTGAGCTGGCAGCGCGGCGTGCAGCTCAAAGAGGTGAGTGCCGAATGCAAGATTGCTGGGGTCCCCAGCAGCGGGACCCCCGCAGTCAGACATCTTAAGATGTCTTAGGGCCAGAGTACCCCTTTAATGATAAATGTCCCCCATTGCATTTTTACTCTGACACCAAGCAGTTGAGTCCAATCACCAACCTGTATATGTTCGAGAAAAGACCTGAGCGTAGCCACTAGTTGACCAAGTTGGGGCAATTGATGTCAATAGGGCTGATGTACATGTATGTCGGAATTCCATTTTGAGGCATATTTGTTACAGAGGGCACGATTGTAGTATAAACCCTGCCATACAGATCAGCAGAACAAAGTAGTGTGGCCCCTTTTACCCATCACAGCAACCTGTACACGGAGTGTACCTATGCCTGGAACTGCAGCTCATCCCATTCAGGTCTATGGGGATTAAACGGCAGTACCAGGCATAGCCACACTCGTATGGATACTGTTGTACCAGGCAGTGGAGAGGCCATATCACTGGAGCCTATGGGTCGGGACCCCACCGGCCATACATTACTAGTCTATCCTTAGGATCAGCCAAAAAGGAGAAGATCCTGGAGTCTTTTTTTTTTTTCAGAAATAATAATGCACCGCAACTGAAAAGTTAACCATGTACAAATCTCTCCAATAAGACAAATACACAAGTCGCCCAACATGAATCATTACATCCTATTAAATGGGTGTTGGCGGCGGTGATTGATCGCTATTACTTTCCTTTCCTCCTAATCATTTGCTCAGTTACGTGATCTTTTTTTTTACCATTTTTCTCTTTTCTATTAGCCCTAGACAATATGATGAAATGTGGATTTCATTTCTCCCAGCGAACGTTCCTCCCTTGTAGACAGAGACGACGAGGAGATGAAACATGAAGGGAGCAGAGACGACAATGGCGATGGTACGAGTGTCAGAAGCCACTGCAGCGATGTGATTCACTGTACCCAGCGCTAATAAAACACGAGGGAGGGGTGAGTTATAGGCAGTCTATCCCTTCTACTAGACACCAATGACTTCAGGAGATGTGAAGAACTTTAAAGACTCCAGGAGAGGCAGAAAGCTGGAGAAAAGCTGGAGGAAAACGTATTAGTATACGCAGTGTGTCAGCAAGATGGCCGAAGTTATAAGGACATTGTAACGATGGTCGTGCATGGTCAGAGGCGTAACTTGTAGATTCTGAGCCCCAATGCAATTTGTAACAAGGCCCCATGTCTACCAAGTGCCATTTCTAATACTGTGTTTTCTTAATGGACAGAGGTGCCTTTGGGACCCCTTAGGCTCCAGGGCTCCTGATGCGACTGCTACCTCTTCACCCCCTATAGTTAAAGGGGTACTCCGGTGGAAAACATTTCACAACTGGTGCCAAAAAGTTAAACAGATTTGTAAATTACTTCTATTAAAAAATCTTAATCCTTCCAGTACTTATCAGCTGTTGAATACTACAGAGGAAATTCTTTTCTTTTTGGATTTCTTTTCTGTCACGACCACAGTGCTCTCTGCTGAACCCTCTGTCCATGTCAGGAACTGTCCAGAGCAGGAGAAAATCCCCATAGCAAACATATGCTGCTCTGGACAGTTAATAAAATGGAAAGCAGAGGTCAGCAAAGAGCACTGTGGTCGTGACAGAAAAGAAATCCAAAAAGAAAAAAACAATTTTCTCTGCAGTATTCAGCAGCTAATAAGTACTGGAAGGATCAAGATTTTTTTAATAGAAGTATATTACAAATTTGTTTAACTTTTTGGCTTCAGTTGATTAAAAAATAAATAAATAAATAATTATATACATACACACACATATATATGTTTTCTACCGGAGTACCCCTTTAAGCTGGCAATAAATGTCATACAAATGTTGGCCAAACATGCTAACCATCTAAGGTAGGGTTTCCCAACCAGTGTACCTTCATCTGTTAAAAACTACAACTCCCAGCATGCTAGGAGTTGTAGTTTTGCAACAGCTGGAGGCACACTTGTCGAGAAACACTGATCTGAGAAGTATGGTGGCCTCCCAACTCTACAATATCAGAGGAGATAAGGACCTGGCATGTCTGATTTCAACTGCTCAATCCTTTTGTTCTAGATAGATTCGCCGTGGTATACCCCCCTCTTGCCAATGTACGCTCGACGAAACTGAGCATGCATAAAGGTGATTAAAGGGGTTCTCCCTTGGAAAACATTTTTTTTTTTTAAGTCAACTGGTGCCAAAAAGTTAAACAGATTTGTAAATTACTTCTATTTAAAAATCTTAATCCTTCCAGTACTTATCAGCTGCTGTATACTACAGAGGAAGTTCTTTTCTTTTTGAATTTCCTTTCTGTCTGACCACAGTGCTCTCTGCTGACACCTCAGTTCATTTTAGGAACTCTCCGACGCAGGATAGGTTTGCTATGGGGTTTTGCTCCTACTCTGGACAGTTCCTAAAATGGACCGAGGTGTCAGCAGAGAGCACTGTGGTCAGACAGAAAGGACATTCAAAAAGAAAAGAACTTCCTGTGGAGCATGCAGCAGTTGATAAGTACTGGAAGGATTAAAAGGGGTATTCCAGGAAAAAACTTTTTTTTTTTATATCAACTGGCTCCAGAAAGTTAAACAGATTTGTAAATTACTCCTATTAAAAAAATCCTTTCAATAAATATCAGCTGCTGAAGTTGAGTTGTTGTTTTCTGTCTGGCAACAGTGCTCTCTGCTGACATCTCTGCTTGTCTCAGGAACTGCACAGAGTAGAAGAGGTTTACTATGGGGATTTGATTCTACTCTGGACAGCTCCCGAGACACGTGTCATCAGAGAGCACTTAGACAGAAAAGAACAACACAACTTCAGCAGCTCATAAGTACTGAAAGGATTAAGATTTTTTTTAATAGAAGTCATTTACAAATCTGTTTAACTTTCTTAAGCCAGTTGATATATATATTTAAAAAAAATTTTTTTCCTGGAATACCCCTTTAAGATTTTTAAATAGAAGTAATTTACAAATCTGTTTAAAGGACATTTTTGTGCAAAATAACTTATCCCCTTTCTGAAGGATAGGGGATAAGTTATAGATCGCGGGGGTCCGAGCGATCTTCGGTACGGGGCCGCGGCAATATACAGGAAAGGGGGCGTTCCGTCCCCGCATGACGCGGCGGCCAACGCCCCCTCCATGAATCCCATAAAGTTACATGAAGGGGAAGTGTCTGCCGAGGCTTTCTGCTGGGGACGAAACTTCACTTCCTGCAGACTGCCGCGGCCCCGTCCAGGAGATCCCGGGGGGGCCCCAGCGCTCGGACCCCCCGCAATCTATAACTTATCCCCTATCCTTTGGATAGGGGATAAGTTATTTTGTACTGGAGTACTCCTTTAACTTCCTGGCACCAGTTGATTTAAAAAAAAATTTTTTTTCCAGTGGAGTACCCCTTTAAACGAGACAGCTGTCACCCAAACGACAGCTATCTTATGTGTATGGCCAGCTTCAGATGGCATCCCGCTGAATTAATATGGTGATGGCATGTCACATGACTATGATATAGCCATGGACAGTCCTCCTAATGAGAGAACCCCGTAAAACTACTTTGCCTCCAGCTGATGCAAAACTACAACTCCCAGCATGACCGGACAGCCAGAGGCTGTCCGGGCATGCTGGGAGTTGTAGTTTTGCAACAGCTGGAGGCACACTAGTTGGAAAACACTGCCCTAAAAACAAGAAGAGGATTGAAGACATGGGCCTCTGCATCCGTCCTGCACCGTTTTCTCATTACGACACTGATAAGTAGGTTTCATGCCCTAATTTAATAATCTTCTCATGCGGAATTATCTTTTCAGACTACATCTTATAAGATCAATATATCTTTGAACTGAGCGCACAGTCTGAAACCCAGCAAATTATACGCCGCGCCGGCATAAGAGCGACAGACAGCGCCCAAGGCAACTCTCCAAAAGAAAAACAATCAAAAGGAAAAAAATAATAATAAAACGGCAGTCAGCGGAGCGGGGGAGGGCGATTAGAATATCTATGGAAATGGATCCGTGATTGGTCAAAGGGCATCGCTCCAATCATACATAAAATATTGCTAGAGCAACGCTCATATATAAAGGGGTCACGACATGAAATAAACACTGGGCATGTCGATTTTACTAGGTTTGGTCTAGTTTATTATTCTTTTTTCTTGCATTATGTATAGAACAAAATCAGAAATTTATGGGGGGGCTGTATTTTGACAGCTGGTGGTGGGAAATCACCGAGCCAGGTCTCCAAACGACCAAGTTAGGCCCCTTTCACACTACAGGTATCATCCTGTAAAAACCTCCGTAATTACTGCCAGCAAAAAGACCTCAAAACGGCCGTCAAAAAATCCCAGTCGTGTCAATGGGATTATTTTGAACATCCTTTTGCATCAGGCATGTCCGTTTTTACTAATGTCAGTTATTTTTGCCGGCACAAAAGACAGTGCATGCACTCATTTTCGGTCTGGCAAAAAAAAAAAAAACAGACGTTAAAGGGGTATTCCAGGAAAAAACTTTTTTTATATATATCAACTGGCTCCAGAAAGTTAAACAGATTTGTAAATGACTTCTATTAAAAAATCTTAATCCTTTCAGTACTTATGAGCTTCTGAAGTTAAGGTTGTTCTTTTCTGTCTAAGTAATCTCTGATGACACTTGTCTTGGGAACCGCCCATTTTAGAAGCAAATTCCCATAGCAAACCTCTTCTAAACTGGGCGGTTCCCGAGACACGTGTCATCAGAGATTACTTAGACAGAAAAGAACAACCCTAACTTCAGAAGCTCATAAGTGCTGAAAGGATTAAGATTTTTTAATAGAAGTAATTTACAAATCTGTTTAACTTTCTGGAGCCAGTTGATATATATATATATATATATATATATATATATATATATATATATATATATATATCTAATATTAAAAAAAAAGTTTTTCCCTGGATAACCCCTTTAAAATTTAACATTGAAGTCTATGGGAAACGGAAGTTAAAAAAAAAAAAAAAAAAAAAAAAAACATCCGTTCTCATCAGTTATTGTCAGGTTTTTTAACATCCCTTTTTTGTACTGAGCATGCTCAGTACAGCTTTACAAAAAAAGGGTTAAAAACTGTAACTGGTAAAAAAAAAAAAAAGGATGATAATGGATGAACAACATAAGGATTTTTAAGAAAAAAAAAATATTAAAAATAATGGATGATGGTCATCAGTTATCATCCGTTACTACCAGTTATTGCATCTGTTTTTTTTTTTTTTCATCCGTTGTTGTAAAATAAAGGCAGTAAAAATGCAGGATGATGTAGTGTGAAAGGGGCCTAAGGCTAAATTCTGGTTCCATTGTTTTTTTTATTAAAAAGAGTTTTACAGGAGTAACAAATGTGATCAAGAACAATAAGTTCCTAGCAAGGAACAGAGGCATAAGCAATAATACAGTTAAGAAAAGAACACAAAAAAAACCCAGCAAGAACATCAGTGGAGCAAGACATTAGCAGAACCGGTTTAATTTATCGTATTTTTCGCCGTATAAGACGCACTTTTTCTTCCCCAAAACTGGGGGGAAAAGTTGGTGTGTCTTATACGGCGAATACACACCTATCGGGTCGGTCCTGGTGGCCATCAACGGCCGGGAACCGCGGCTAATACAGGAGATCACCGATCGCAGTGTATTAACCCTTCAGACGCGGCGATCAAAGCTGACCTCCGCGTCTGAAGGGAAAGTGACACTAACCCGGCTGCTCAGTCGGGCTGTTCGGGACCGCCGCGGTGAATAGCTTACAGGACACCGGGAGGGCCCTTACCTGCCTCCTCGGTGTCTGCTCCAGGCCTGGGATCCCCTGCATGGCCGGTGCTCTCCTTCGTCGTCAACACGTCGTCGCGCACGCCGTCCCATCATTCAATAGGAGCGGGGTGCGTAGTGACGTGATGACGGAGACGGAGAGCGTGGATCCCGGGGAAGAAGACGACCCCACTGGAACGCGGCGACAGCGATGGAGCGACATCCAGGGCAGCAGTGACAGGTCCGGAGCGGCGGGGACACGCGAGTATTACCTCCTATACCAGTGGTCTTCAACCTGCGGACCTCCAGATGTTGCAGAACTACAACTCCCAGCATGCCCGGACAGCCAACGGCTGTCCGGGCATGCTGGGAGTTGTAGTTTTGCAACATCTGGAGGTCCTCAGGTTGAAGTTCACTGTTGGGTTCAGAATCTTTTTTTTTCTAGATTTTGCTGCGTATTTGCTGCGTATTTGGTGCTGCGTATTTTCCTACCCATTGACTTCAACAGAGAAAATAAAATATGCAGCAGCAAATACGCCGTGTGGGAATGTACCCTTAAAATTGTGTGCGTCTTATATGCCGGTGCGTCCTATAGGGCGAAAATACGGTATATATTCATAGTTTGCCTATGACTACACATCCTAGTGAAGTGGAGTCATAGGCAATGACCTCCTGGACATATTTAAGTAAATGACCCCTCGTTGGACTCCTGGTCACCCACACTATAACCCAGTGTATTAGGTTTAGTGTGGGTGAACAGACTGACCGTTTTCCTTTAATAATGCATATAAAGTAACCCACAGACCGGCATATACCCAATCCTGGCGGACACCGTAAGGTAGCGTAGGGTGTCACAGTGAGAGGACGGGGGAGGAGACAGGAAATGTGCCCACTCTATTCTCTCAACCCCCTATAAGGGTGCACATCTCTATCAGGATGGCCCCAATCTTCTGCTGGGGAAGGGGATTCAGAGCTCAGGATGAACAGGGTCTCGGACATCTAAAGCTGTGTTCACACACGTTGTTTTGGTTGTTTTTTAGAGCCATAAAACAGCCTTGTTTATAATACTGAATTCCACTGAACTCAAGAAAAAAAAATGTCAGGTAATTCCCATATAGTACTCATGGGGGGAGATTTATCAAAACCTGTGCAGAGGAAAAGTTGCCCAGTTGCCCATAGCAACCAATCAGATTGCTTCTTTCAGTTTTTTAAAGGGCCTATGCAAAATGAAAGAAGCGATTTGATTGGTTGCTATGGGCAACTGGGCAAGTTTTCCTCTGCACAAGTTTTGATAAATCTCCATGGTCCTTTACTTTGGCTCAAGAACGTTAGTTCTTTGGAACTTTTTCAGCACTTTTTTGGGCCGATTACAAACTGAACAACAGCATCCTCTGTTAAAAAAAGAACAAAAAGTTTCACCCTTTTTTGAGGCTGAAAATACATTGCCGAAATCAAAAAACAGAAACG
Source organism: Hyla sarda (assembly GCF_029499605.1). NCBI lineage: Eukaryota > Metazoa > Chordata > Amphibia > Anura > Hylidae > Hyla > Hyla sarda. The sequence continues at coordinate 43,260,511 of NC_079193.1, forward strand.
TTATCAGCTCCATAGGGTAACATGATGTTGAATTCCCGTTAAAAGGCTAAAAATTATGTTTGGTTTTTTTGTAAGGAAAGGATGGAGATGATCTGCACTGAGATTAAACCCAAAAGGTGCTGAATTAACATATTAACAACAAAAGAGATAAAGTCTTCTATTCAAGACCTTGTAACATCTGCCTTTAAAAGGGGCTGTGTGCTCCTACAAATGGTCCTATTCAAATGGTCTTTGAGGGGAGGTCCACCTAAAAGGGACTGATGGCTAAGACCAGAGGTCCTCTCCATATGTCATTTTCTCGGGATGGTAAACTGCAGAGTCTGCCTGTTATCTGTGAGTTCAGTGTGTCCAGTCTATCCTATAAGATGCAGCTTCACATTGTTCTCCTCTAATGTCTTCTTGTAAGAACAAGCCTATTAATCACAAGCAGAAGAGCAAAGAGGCTGAAGTTGCGTCATATGTGGGTTTTAACCCCTTAAAGGGGTACTCCGCCCCTAGACATCTTATCCCCTATCCAAAGGATAGGGGATAAGATGTCAGATCGCCATGGTCCCGCTGCTGGGGAGCCCCCGGATCCCCGCTGCGGCACCCCGCTATCATTACAGCACAGAGCGAGTTCGCTCTGTGCGTAATGATGGGCGATACGGGGGACGGAGCAGCGTGACGTCATGGCGTCGCCCCTCGTGACATCACGGCCCGTCCCCTTAATGCAAGCCTATGGGAGGGGGCGTGACGACTGCCGCGCCCCCTCCCATAGACTTGTATTGAAAGGGGCGGGCCGTGACATCATGAGGGGCGGAGCCGTGACGTAACGATGCTCCGGCCCCTGTACCGCCCATCATTACGTGCAGAGCGAACTCGCTCTGTGCTGTAATGCTTGCGCGGTGCCGCAGCGGGGATCCCAGGGGTCCCCAGCAGCGGGACCGCAGCGATCTGACATCTTATCCCCTATCCTTTGGATAGGGGATAAGATGTCTAGGGGCGGAGTACCCCTTTAAGGACTCCGGTGTTTTCGGTTTTTGCACTTTTGTTTTTTCCTCCTCACCTTTTAAAAATCATAACCCTTTCAATTGTGCACCTAGAAATCCATATTATGGCTTATTTTTTGCGCCACCAATTCTACTGCAGTGACGTCAGTCATTTTACCCAAAAATCTACAGTGAAATGGAAAAAAATCATTGTGCGACGAAATTGAAGAAAAAAACACCATTTTGTAACTTTTGGGGACTTCCGTTTCTATGCAGCACATTTTTCAGTAAAAATGACACCTGATCTTTATTCTGTAGGTCCATACGGTTAAAATGATACCCTACTTGTATAGGTTTGATTTTGTCGTACTTCTGGAAAAAATCATAACTACATGCAGGAAATTTATACGTTTAAAATTGTAGTCATCTTCTGACCCCTATAACTTTTTTATTTTTCTGCGTATTGGTCGGTATGAGGACTCATTTTTTGCGCCGTGATCTGATGTTTTTAGCGGTACAATTTTTGTATTGATCGGACTTTTTGATCGCTTTTTATTCATTTTTTCATGATTTAAAAAGCGACAAAAAATACGTAATTTTGGACTTTGGAATTTTTTTTGCGCGCACGCCATTGACCGTGCGGTTTAATTAATTATATATTTTTATAGTTCGGACATTTACGCACGCGGCGATACCACATATGTTTATTTTTATTCACACTTTTTTTTTTTATGGGAAAAGGGGGGTGATTTGAACTTTTATTAGGGAAGAGGTTAAATGACCTTTGTTAACTTTTTTTTTTTCACTTTTTTTTTGCAATGCTATAGTTCCCATAGGGACCTATAACACTGCACACACTGATCTCCTATGCTGATCCCTGCAGAGCCATAGCTCTGCATGGATCAGCGAGATAGGGGCTCGATTGCTCAAGCCTGTAGTTCAGGCTTGGAGCAATCAAACCCCGATCGGACGCCGCGGACACAGGTAAGGAGACCTCTGCCCGCGTCCCAGCTGATCGGAACATTGCAATTTTATCACGATGTCCCGATCAGCCCGACTGAGCTGCCGGGAAGCGTTTACTTTCGTTTTCAGACGCGGCGGTCAACTTTGATCGCCGCGTCTGAAGGGTTAACAGCGCGCGGCACAACGATCAGTGCCGCACGCTGTTAGCCCAGGGTCCCGGCTATGATTAGCAGCCGGGACCGACCCGGTGTGATGCGGGGTCAAGGCGTGCCCCCGTTTTTAACACCGGGAGCGGGCTCAGGACGTACAGGTACGTCCTAAGTCCTTAAGGGGTTAATTTGTCTGCCAATTCAAGGAATATCAGGTCATATGGCCGTGATAAACATTTTAATAATGGGAGTAACAGTTGATCAGGTGGAATTATACAGTCAATGTAAAAAATGTACACCTCCTGACTGTATAATCCTACCCACCACCTGATGTTCACTCTCATTATTAAAGGTAAAAGAGATTGCCAGCAAAAAATTACTTATCCTGTGGAACCCCCTCCCCCCCCCCCCCCCGGAGTACTCCTTTACGTTCACACCCATCTGACTATTCCCTGAATTATCAGACTAACTATAAACCCTCAAATCTCAGGAAAAGGAGGGCGTATCAAGATCACAGGTCAAAGGTTTTATCCCAGCTTTCTTAGCCCTCTGAGTTACATGACTGCAGAGTTGAGTGTTTCCCAACCAGGGGGCTTCTAGCGGAGGCTCCCAGCATGCCCGGACAGTAAAAAACAATGGGTGCGTGGGGGCCTATGGATATGATATAGGTATATTTTTGGGAATACTATCAATATTTACCATATACAAAACAAGATAACAAAAAGCACATGGTGAATTAGGCTACGTTCACACGACTGAATTTTCACTTAATTGACTGTGTGAACTCTGCGGCAACAGAATTTCTAAGCGGAATTTGTCGTCCGGTTTTGGCTCAGAAATTCTGCTGTGTGAACATGGTCTTAGTGAGCAGGTGAATTATTATATTGGAGGTATAGGCAGATTTTGTGGGAAGAAAGTGAGACCATGCCCACTTATCTGGTAAAACACTTTGCAAGCAGACGGCTGCCTTTATGAGGACATTGAGGGGCATTTACTAATCTTTTACTATGTAGTCTGGTTTTTACCCTGTTTTTTCTACTTCATTTTTGCGACAAATTTACTAAATTGTTGCACGGCGTTAATAAATTTGGCACACATAGGCAAAAGTGGGAAATTTACTTCATGTAGTAGAAAAAAATAGTCTGTTCCTTTTTCCTGCTGTCTGAATAGGTTTGGCTGCTAGGTTTCCTTCTGGATGTTTTGTTTTTGAGTTTTTTTTTAGCTTTTTCACCACATCTAAATAATTCAGTAACTAAATTGTAATCATGGCTCATAATAGTGGTAAACGGCGTTTAGTGTGTGTGTGTGTGTGTGTGTTTATTACATTTTTTTAACACTTTTTTTTCCCTAAATGTACTTAATCTTTTTTATTTTTGTTACTTCTTCTACAGATCCGTGTATCCTGTGGACTCCTTCGGATTCAGTGGACTACTTAGACGACCAGCGTTTTTCTTTGCTTGATGTTAATAAAATGGTTAACGAGGGCTTGTGGGGGAGTGTTTTTTTGTAATAAATTTTTTTTTAAACCTGTTGTGTTTTTTTTTTTTTTTTACTTTACTGGACAGGCTTAGTAGTGAAAGCTGTCTTACAGACTGAGTCCATTACTAAGCTGGGCTTAGCGTTAGCCACAAAAACAGCTAGCGCTAACCCCCAATTATTACCCCGGTACCCAACGCCACAGGGGTGCCAGGAAGAGCCGGTACAACAGGCCCGGAGCGTCAAAAATGGCGCTCCTGGGCCTAGGCAGTAACAGGCTGGCGTTATTTAGGCTGTGGAGGGCCAGTAACAATGGTCCTCGCCCACCCTGGTAACGTCAGGCTGTTACTATTTGGTTGGTATTTTGCTGAGAATAAAAATAGGGGGGACCCTATGTGTTTTATTTTTTATATTTGATTATTTATTTAATAAAAAACAAAAACGCATAGGGTCCCCCCTATTTTTATTCTCAGCCAAATACCAACCAAACAGGAACAGCCTGACGTTACCAGGGTGGGCGAGGACCATTGTTACTGGCCCTCCCCAGCCTAAATAACGCCAGCCTGTTACCGCCTAGGCCCAGGAGCGCCATTTTTGACGCTCCGGGCCTGTTGGTACCGGCTCTTCCCGGCACCCCTGTGGCGTTGGGTATCGGGGTAATAATTGGGGGTTAGCGCTAGCTGTTTTTGTGGCTAACGCTAAGAGGGGAGAAAGTATGTCGGAGCCCGGGCGGCAGTAGCTTTTCCTGCTCCATGAGCTGGAGTAAATTTAGTCAATTTTTACAGCCGTTGCGACAGTTTATTGCGCAACTGCGACTGTCTCAGTTAATAAATACCTGACCACTGCAAGTCAAAAATGAAAAGTAGCGTAAATCTAGCGGCAAAAAAAAATTTGACTTTCTAGCTCTTGCTAGAGAAAGTCGCACGAAAAATAGGGTAGGCACAATTGCGGCAATTTTGCGCCAAAAATAGTCAGAAAAAAATGACTAAACCCCTTAGTAAATGTCCCTCAATATGGTTAGAGACTGTGTTAAATAGTCATATTTCATCTTATTAACTGGTAAGAAGCTCTTTCCAGCAGATCCTAGCACAGTCCGCTATGTTATGTGCTGTAATGCTGCCAACACATCAGAGAAATAGTGATAAATCCAACCCAGACAGTCCAACAATAGCAATGTCTGACCCGGGCACAATTGTTATCTTAAAATTTGCTTAAGAAAACAATAGAAACAGGGCTGTGAACATGAAGCTGCAGCGATGACAGCGGAATCACGGTATCGGCGGAACATCAGCTAATGACTGCACGTTTTATTTATTTATGAATGGAACACTGGCACGGCTCACATAGGGCATGAGCTAGTCTGGCACAAAGCACAACAACATAACGTGCTACTGGGGGCTACAGCAACCAGAGGGTCTTCTTTATGTGCACAGCAAAAGACAAAGGCATCAACACAATCAAACATCATCTTTACAGCCGCCCTCACATACCAGTGTAAGGGTGAGTTCACACCACGTTTTTGCAATGCAGTTCCCATAATACGAAAATATCAATATGAAAACTGCACGGAACCGTATTGAAAACCATATGCATTGACTCTCCTTTGAAAACCGTATGCCAAACAATGCATCCGTTTTGCATCCTGTATGGGTTTTGTCATTTTTTTTTCCCGTACCCAAAACCGTAGCCTACGGGTGCATTCACACCACGTTTTTGCAATACAGTTCCTGTATCAGGTTTTTGATGAAAAACTGATTCCTTAAAACCTGACCAAACTGTATCAAAACGTGTGTACAAATTTTATTCCGTATACAGTTAAAAAAATTATGTCCGGTTGCATCAGTTTTTTTATGAAAAAAACGTTTACGTTTTTAACTTTCCACTCCATTATGAATAAAATTTTACTTGTTTGATTGAAATTCTAAGAAAAAAAAACTGTGCAAAGTCAAAAACCGTATGGTGAAAACCAGATGGAACTGTACGCACATACGGTTCTGTATGGTTCCCATTGACACCCATGTTTTAAAAAAAAAAAAAAAACTACGGTTTTGGGTACAGGAAAAAAAAAAAAAAACTGACGAAACCTTACAGGATGCAGAACGGACACAACCTGATGCATCTTTTGGCATACGGTTTTCAATGGAGAGTCAATGCATACGGTTTTCAATACGGTTCTGTACGGTTTTCACATGTATACGGGAACATTATTGCAAAAACGTGGTGTGAATGCACCCTACCCATGGTTTTCGGTCCGGGTGAAAAACCGTATCAAAACGTAAAAAAAAGTTTTTGTTTTTTTAACATAGGAGTCATAGGAACCGTACAGAACCGTATGTGTGTACGGTTCCATCCCGTTTTCACCATACGGTTTTTGACTTTGCACAGTATTCTTCTTGGAATTTCAATCAAACAAGTGAAACTTTATTCATAATGGAGGAAAAGTTAAAAACATACGTTTTTTTTTCTTTAAAAAAACGGATGCAACCGGACATCATTTTTCAAACGGTATTCAGAAAAAAATTTGTACACCCGTTTTGATACAGTTTAGTCAGGTTTTGAGGAATCCGTTTATTATCAAAAACCGATACAGAACTGTACTGCAAAAACGTGGTGTGAACCCAGCCTTAACCTATGACCACTTGGAGGTCTAAGGATACTGTAATGCTACGTTTTAATGATATGGTAACCGATTTGGTGAATGAGCCGACCGGAGTCATAGAGTGACTCCGGTCAGCTCATTTTTGCGCCATATCTGGTTTTCCGACTGGACCTAAAACAGTGGTATACTACGGTTTTAGGTCCGGTTAGAAAAACGGATACAGGGCAAAAATGAGCCTACCCAGTCTGAGAGTGCACGCACACCACGTTTTTGCTATACAGTTACCGTATACAGTTTCAAGGTAAAACCATATGGAACTGTATAGAAAACCGTATGTATTGACTTAACATTGTAAACCGTATGTCAAACGCATCATCCGGTTTAGTCTGTTTTGCGTCTTATATGGTTTTGTCCGTTTTATTTACCCGTACCCAAAACTTTAGACTACCACATTTTTTTGTCGGGTTGAAAAACCGTATTAAACCGTATACGTATTTTATTTTTATTTTTTTTAACATGGGAGTCAATGGGAACCGTACAGAACCACATGTGCGTACTTTTCCATCCGGTTTGCACCATACGGTTTTTTACTTTGCACAGTTTTTTTCTTGGAAGTTCAATCAAACAAGTGAAACTTTATTCAAAATGGAGTGAAAAGTTAAAAACGTACAAGTTTTTTTTCTTAAAAAACGGATACAACCGGACATCATTTTCAAACCGTGTACAGGTTGAAATTTGTACACCCGTTTTGATACAGTTTAGTCCGGTTCTGAGGAATCCGTTTTTCATCAAAAACCTGATACGGGAACTGTATTGCAAAAACGTGGTGTGCATGCACCCTGACTCCGGTCGGCTCATTCAAATTGGGGCCGGGGCCGACAGGGATACGGGAGCGCCGGTTTTCACTCCCCCAGCCGGATCCAGTGACCGTATCATGAAAATGTAGTGTGAACCCAGCCTTACTCTCCTCATCCAGTTCCAACATCACATCTCTACAAGTGGCCACAGTTCCCATTTGCTGTGTTCATTTAGGACGCAATCGGACACATCTATCCCTCTTCCCTTGCTGCCCACTTTCCGTTGCAGTCCTATCGGTTCGGACCAGAGCTACCACAGAGCAACATATCGTTGCCAGGGCCAACTAGCGCCAAAAGTTGACGATAGGCCAGATGACCCATTCAAAGGGGCATTCACCTGCCTCACATTAGCTGGTGATCAAGCTTCTTTCTTTCTGGCTTCTTGCTCCTAGTATTTTTAGTTTACCTGTTCCTGACCTTGGCCTTCTTTCCAGACTATTTTTTGTGCCTTTTCCTTTAGATGACCGATCTAGTACTTGCAGTACTACTTCCGACTATTCCAAAGTCCACACCTCCTTGCTGAGGTGAAGGGTGAAGACCAGGGGAAGCCTTTAACTTCACATTCCAATCTGTTCAGCATCAAATGGACTGTGGCTTAGAGAGTCCACATTTCAGTACACAACAGATATGCTCAACCTTATTTGTCTCTAGTGCATACATCAAACATATTAAAGGGGTACTCCCGTAGAAAACTTTTTATTTTTTTTAAATCAACTGGTGCCAGAAAGTTAAACAGATTTGTGAATTACTTATATAAAAAAAATATCTTAATCCTTCCAGTACTTTTTAGGGGCTATATACTACAGAGGAAATGCATTTATTTTTGGACTTCTCTTCCGTCATGACCACAGTGTTCTCTGCTGACCTCTGCTGTCCATTTTAGGAACTGTCCAGAGCAGGAGAAAAACCCCATAGCAAACATATGCTGCTCTGGATAGTTCCTAAAATGGACAGCAGAGGTCAGCAGAGAGCACTGTGGTCAGGACAGAAGAGAAGTCCAAAAAGAAAAGAATTTCCTCTGTAGTATACGGCCCCTAAAAAGTACTGGAAGGATTAAGATCTTTTAATAGAAGTGATTTACAAATCTGTTTAACTTTCTGGCACCAGTTGATTGGAAAAAAAAATACGTTTTCCACAGGAGTACCCCTTTAAACCATTTCCAGACAACTGACATACCTGTACATGAGTGGGGCCCAGACTAGCCACCTGCTATCTGCAGCAGACAAGTCTGATATTGGCTATAATAGAGTGCATTAATGACAGAACACTGCAATACAATAGGATTGCAGTGTACCGTACAAGCAACTAAATTATCTTGTGCCCTAGTGAGCCTCCAAAAAAAGAAAAAAAAAAAAGCTAAATAAATAAATAATTTAAATCAACCCCTTTCCCTACTTTTAAAATAAAAAAATATATATAATATTTAAATCTAATATGATATTGATCCCAGAGAGTAAACACCATAAACAGAAATTACAGAAATGTAATTTTTTTTTCATCTCGCAAAACACAGAATTAAAACTAATTAAAAAGTCCCATCTACCCTGAAATGATACCAATAAAAATAACTGCATAGAAAAGAAAAAAAAAAACAGCATACTGCGAACAGGCTGTGCTTTCTCATATATATATAAAAAATGAAAAGTGTACAGAGAAATACAAGCCTAGCTAATATTAAAAGTGCATATTTTGGCTTCATCTGAGCCCATTGGGGTCTATGAATGTGTTCAACATTTACACCAAGAGTATATAAAGATTGTACACTGCAAAAAGTGTAATACAGACCTATAGTGGTGGACTGGCTATATACCAGTGGACCCCAAACTGTGGCTCTCCAGCAGTTGCAAAATTACAACTTCTATCATGCCTACCAGGGGATGATTGGAGTAGTAGTTTTGCAACTACTAGTAAAACACAGTTTGGAGATTACTTTGATGCACCTCCAACAAGTTGGGAAAAAAGTGTTCTAGTGATAGGTGAGGGTCTCAGCACGGGCCTGAAACATATTTAAAAAATTGTGACAGACCAGAAGTTATAGGGGTACTCCGCTAACCCAGCATTCTGAACATTAATCAGAACGCGGGGTGAAGGCATCCGTGATCGTGACATCACGGCCACTCCCCTCCATACATGTCTATGGGAGGGGCATGGAGGGGGTGTGGCACGACGTCACGACTACTGTCTCCAAAACCCAGTGTTTATTCACAACACAGGGTGCTGAGCAGGCCCCCGCTGCTGGGACCTCCGCAATCAGACATCTTATCCCCTATCCTTTGGATCGGGGATAGGATGCCTAGTGGCGGAGTACCCCTTTAAGACAAAAGTTACTCTTTGAAAGGGGTTCTCCACCATAAGGTGATTTTAGTACGTACCTGGCAGACAGTAATGGACATGCTTAGGAAGGATCTGCGCTTGTCTTGGGGCTAAATGGCTATGTTGTGAGATTACCATAACACTGTGGTTAGCTTTTTGTGAACTGGTATTTCCTGTTTGACTTTTCTTTTTTTTTTTTTTTTTTTTTACGACAAATCCCATAATTCCATTTTCCTCCCTCCCACACATCAGCCACCCCACCCATTGAAACAAAAATGAGCGGCATCCATTCAAAAGACCTGTGGTTTTCAATCAGGGTGCCTACAGCTGTTGCATTAGTTGCAGATTGATCTCTCTCCCACCAAGCGATCCCTCCACCCATTGAAGCAGACAGGCTCCCTGTCATCAGCTGACTAGTGAGGTCAGGTCTCAGCCGCATTGCAACCTGGGAAAAATCTGAGACAACAGTCATTTTGTATGCTGTTAAAATAAATATTGGGGTGAAAATCACATAAGAATTGTGAGAAAACCGTCACACACAGGTACAGACACTATATTATGAACTACACTAACTTTACAGCCCCTGTAGCATAGTCAAATATATGTGATCTTTCTGTATATACATCAATTTATGACTGATTTATTTAGTCATCACTAGCCAGATGGGCTGAAAACGTATAAGAACAATCTGTCACTTTAACACAATGTGTGAGAAAATTTAAAGGGGTACTCAGGTGGAAATTGTTTGTTTTTTTTTTTTTTTTTTTATCAACTGGTAACAAAAAGTTTAACAGATTTGTAAATGACTTCTTTTAAAAAATCTTAATCCTTCCAGTACTTATCAGCTGCTGAATACTACAGAGGAAATTCTTTTCTTTTGGGGATTTCATTTCTGTCTGACACCTCTGTCCATTTTAGGAACTGTCCAGAGCCGGAGAGAGGTTTGCTATGGGGATTTTCTCCTGCTCTGGACAGTTCCTGACATGGACAGAGGTGTCAGCAGAGAGCACTGTGGTCAGACAGAAAAGAAATCCAAAACTAAAATACATTTTCTCTGTAGCATACAGCCGCTAATAAGTACTGGAAGGATTAAGGTTTTTTTTTTTTTTTTTTATAGAAGTATTTTACAAATCTGTTTAACTTTCTGGCACCAGTTGATTTAAAAAAAATAAAAGTTTTCCACCCCTTTAACTCATCCCACATTGTTTTCCAAACCGTGTGCCTCCAGCTGTTGCAAAACTACAACTCCCAGCATGCCCGGACAGCCGAAGGCTGTCCGGGCATGCTGGGAGTTGTAGTTTTGCAACAGCTGGAGGCACACGGTTTGGAAAACAGTCATAGAATAGAATATAAAAAAAATATATAAATGATCCCAGTGCCCACTACGGCACATACATGGCATACCTGTACCATGCAGCTGAGTCCGGATTACCCAGACATATTCAGCTCCCACCACCTCAGACGAGGTGACGCTGGTTCTAGGTGTACACCTCTGCCATAGGAGCTGAAGTACATTCCAAGGACGCGGCAGGGAGAAAGGTAATAGCCCCGCTGGGTGTAATCGTAATGTCGGCTCCCTAGTCCCAAGGATAAGCAAGCATGGTATAAAAGAGGAGCGTTGTGTAATCTGCATAATGTCTACATGGCCTGCGAATGCATAAACGCCAGAGAAGAGTGACAAATGACAGGCCTGGTGCCGGAGCCCGACAGCCACTGATGCATATAAATACAGCTGCTAGATACGGCAGGCCTTCCCAGAAGAGAGTACATCCCCGGAGCAGAGCGGGGTGGCAGGTGCGAGCGAGAACAGGAGTATTAATGGACGCAGTGGGAATATATATACATATATATCTACACAGATCAGCCAAAACATTAAAATTATATTGTACCGGTCCCCCACCGCAAAAGGTATGGACTCCGCAAATCCTGTGAAGGTGTCCTGTGGTATCTGGACCAAGATGTTCGCAGCACAACCTTAAAGAAGTATAAGTTGTAAGGTTCGGCCTCCATGGATTCGACTTGTTTTCCCAGCACATCCCAAAATGCTTAATCAGATTGAGATCCATAGACTTGTGTGGGGCTTTCGGCATTACAACTCCTCGATTGCCATGGATGTTTAATCGTATCCCGCCACAGCTTATCGTGACAGGTACTCTTAAAAGGGGTTCGCCGCCCCTAGACATCTTATCCCCTATCTAAAGGATAGTGGATAAGACGTCTGATCGTGGGGGTCCCGCCGTTTGGGACCTCTGCGATCGCCCTGCTGCACCTGGTGTTCGTTTTGAGCATCGGGTGCAGCGCCGGATGCTTGTGAAGCCCCACTCGTGACGTCACGGCCATGCCCCCTCAATGCAAGTCTATGGGAGGGGGCGTGACGGCTGCACAGTGGGAAATACGTTGCGTATTCTCCTATGAGCAGACACACAGGGCAACCTGGCGGCAGCCCTGTGTGTGCAGCAAGGCTTGGAGGCAGGGCTATCGCACACACGTGACTGTGATGAGCTGGCCCCGCCTCCAAACCTCACTGCACACACAGGGCTGCCGCCAGGTTGCCCAGTGTGTCTGCTCATGGGAGAATACGCAGAGTATTTCTCGCTGTGCAGTGGATTTTGTTAATCTCTATTCAGTTTTCCGGTCCCCCTTCTTCGACATGCTTCCTACAGCGACACTTAGTACAGGACCTGCCGGCTCAGCCAATCACTGGCCACAGCAGTATCCCATCTGCATCAATCACTCATTTCGGAAGCAGAAAGAGAGAAGCCTGGAAGACTGAACAGAAGTGATCAGGAGCTGCGTGGATCCGGGGTTAGGATAGAATGTTTTGGGTTTTTTCTTCTACTCCCCTCCATGTTAGTTTTCATTAAACCATAGATAACCACTTTAAACCATTCCGGAACAATATTTGCAGTGTGGCCAGCGAATTATCCTAAGGTGATAGAGACAAATGCCATTATGGAATACCACTGCCATGAAGGGGTACACTTGGCCTGTACAATGCTTAGGTAGGTGGTATGAGTCACAGTAAGTCACAGTAAAACCCACATGATGCCAGGACCCAAAGTTTCCTGCAGAACCTGGCCCAGAGCTCCTCTGACTTGTCTCCTTCCCATAAAGCATCCATGTGCCATCTCAACCCCAGGCATGTGACAAGTCCAGGCCATCTTCTTCCATTTCTCAGTCCCGATACTCTTGTGCCCATTGTTGACACTTTCATACCTTTGGGGCCCATGACAGTTGCCAGTTCCCATATGTCCTTCCTTGGAAAACCTGTGGTAGGTACTAACTGCTGTATAGTGGAAACATCCTACAAAGCCTGGTGTTGGTATTGTTTGGCATAGTTACAATACCCTGAGCTCCTCTTCTTTTCATATAGAGTCAGACTGTACTGGAGTTCCGTTATTGAACCAGGAGGCTCAGGATGAACAGTGCTATAGGTCCTTCTCAGTAGGGGTGCAATTCGCTAAACTTTTGACAGGATTTAGTGGGAATAACAGTGTTTTTTGAGTGGCCTCTTCTATGGGGCTCCCGGCAAATTTTTTTGATTTTCCCGTGCTCGAATTGCTACATTTTTTACATGCAGATTTGCAAAACAAATCCAAGAGACTTACAGCAGAAAGTAAGTAAAATCCACAGCATGTCAATTTTTGTTCCTAAGAGGACCTATAGAATTTTTCCCCATTTTTCAATAGGGAACAAAAAAAAAATCCACAAAGAAACAAATTGTTCATGAAACATTGGGGAATTTGCATCGGAAAAATGTGAATTTCAAAACAACTGAATCTTTTTTTTTTTTTTAATTCTAAAATCCTCACCAAAATCAGCACGAATTAAGTATTTTTCTGCAAACTGTCAGAATTTTTTAAGGCAAACCTGGTTGGGTACCCCAATAGTTTTATCCTATAAATCCATAGTACAGATAAAATAAAAGATAAAAAAATAAATAAGTAAAAAAAAAATAAAATAAAAACATTGAATGTATTAGGAAATAAAATGAGACATGAGCGCAGAGAGGACAGTGACCTGACCTCAGCGTGGACCCATTAAAAACGTCACTAGGTAAACATGTAACCCTATCTTCAGTAAGGGAGCCTGTCAGCGGGTGTCATTGTGGATTTAGTCCGAATTGACATATAGATCGAGACAATGCATGTAAATATATTTTTTGTTAGTTCCAAATCACATGTCTAGCAAATACCTAAGCAAAATATTGAGCACGCCATGGATTTCAGAATTTGGATAGGTTAATACGCTGCAGATTTGTTGCAGATTTCCCCAGCAATATACCTGAATTCCTGTATAGCCTGTGCTTAAAAAAAAAAAACGATTAGACCAAGTTCACATTGCCACTGTGCTCCAATCTGTTCAAGGTCCATGAAGCATTTTTTTTTTTTTTTTTTGGCGGCATCGGTGAACTGACTCTAAATGGGTTGGAGTACAACTAACACACCCAGGTCCCAACGGATCCCATTGACTTAATTGGGGTCTGTCGGGTGTCTGGTATTTTAGAGGTTAAAAAAAACAACCACACATGCAGTATTTTTTTCTCCGCTCAACTCCCGTCCTTCCAATGGACTGATCAACGGGGTTCCCTTTACTAGACCATAACGGTTGTGTGAACTTACCTATCCTCAACTTTAATAGATGGAATTCATGTGGAAAATCTATGACAGGAATCCAGCCGATTTCTACCACAGATTTCAATGGAACTCTATTGCTTTGTATAGAGCAGTGGTCTTCAAAGTGTTGTCCTACAGCTGTTGGCTGTCCGGGCCTGCCAAGTTGTAGTTTTACAACACCCGAAGGGCTACAGTTTGAAGGCCACTGGTCTAAAAGGGAATTAAGCCAAGTATTCAAAATAATTTGACCTACCTCAGAGCCTCCATTTGGGGCCTCAATCACAGAACAAAAAAAAAAAAAAAGAGTAAGTGTTATTTTTTCTCTGATTAAAATCCAGTGAAAAAATGGGACACCATCCAGAAACCTGACAGACCCCAATAAAGTTAAGGGGATAAGTCAGGCTCTGTTGGGATTCGTCATTTTTTTCCCCCTTTTTTTCCTCCCAAAGAAGAAAATGGAGCTTCCAATACTCCTTTCTAGAGTATCCATAAGGGAAGCAGACAGGTCACAGACAGGTGAAAAAAAAAAAAAAAATGGATCAGTCGGGGGTCTCCCACCAATCAGGAAAATGAGCTGCGATAAGTGTGTGGTTGCTGCCACATAGACTTATAATGGAGAAGGGAGAGAGCCGGGGAGTAAAGTGTGCTGCTGCTGCTCGCTTATTCTCCCGGTTGGTGGGGGTCCCAACATTGAGACCCTGACCGATAAAAAAAAAAAAACTGTCAAAAGTTTTTAATTGACAGGTACACTTTTAAGACAACATATGCTCTGTATAGGCAGCAGAAAACTCCCATACACGCTGAATGTATAGCCCCAATGTATGTAACCACGCACATCTCCAATGGACTCAATCTAAAAAAAAAATTTAGTGTTTGTGTGAACCACTGCATTAAAAAAAAAAAAACTAAATTAATTAAACTACAATAAAGTGAGAAAAAAAGTGACATACAAAAAAGGGATATTCTTATGGCATATGTCGAAAGCCATTCTAGGTTATTGATAATTATTTAGGATAGGTTTACACTATGGAATTTCTGAGTGTCGTTCCGCTTAAAATTTACACTTGAAAATTTTAATACAGCAGAATCCCATTGCTATCAATTGGATTCCGCTGCACATTGCAGACTATGGAATTAAAGCGGCACAGAAATTCCGCCACCCAAAAAATTATCCTGGTCACTCTTTCGGTGGAATCCAAGAGGAATCCAATGCCATCTATGGGGACAACAATGTCCACACCGTCCTAGCATGACTGATTCAATTGGCGCAGGCTACTCTGGAAAACTCAGAGATTTCGTTATATAGACCTTGCCTAAGGGTATACGCCAGGAATGCAAAAAGGAGTAATCCCAAAATTAAACCTTTTCCCTTGTCCACAGTATAGTAGATCACTAGCTGATGACGGGGGAGTCTGACCGCTGAAACCTTCACAAAAATTGAAGTAAAGGGGGAGATTTATCTAAACCTGTATAAAGGAAAAGTGGGGCAGTTGCCCATAGCAACCAATCAGATTGTTTATTTCATTTTTCACAGGCCTCTTTAAAAATGAAAGAAGCGATCTGATTGGTTTCTATGGGAAACTACCCCACTTTTGCTCTGCACAGGTTTTGATAAATTTCCCACAAAGGGTCCTGTCAGTGATTGGAGCAACAGTGTACATGCTTGGTCAGTGCGCCATTTATTCTCTAAAGGGACTCCAAACATTGCCAAGCACTAAACTCAGCAATGTTTGGAAATACCACCGACAGTGGCCGAGCATGTGCACTCCGGCTCCATAACTACACGTGCCAGTCACTGGAGATGTACAGCAGGTACCAGTCATCTGAGATCCACAACCATACGTGACAGTATACAGACAGGCATGGCAATGGTCAGCAGGGTCACATCTAATGGACACCATAACATAGTGCACACCACTAACAATCTGGTAACATTCCACACCGAATTTACAACTGAGTCAATGGAAAGGATGTGGTTACATAGGGGGAGATTTATCAAAAACCTGTGTAGAGGAAGAGTGTGCAGTTGCTGATAGCAACCAGATCGCTTCTTTCATTTTCAGAGGCCTTTTTAAAAATGAAAGTTGGTTGCTATAGGCAACTGCATCACTCTTCTTGTAATGTATGACATGAGCAATGATTTCCCTTACTGCCTCAATGAGAATCAGAGAAAAAACAAATAACTTTATACATATACCTGTACCACACATGTAATGATAACTCCATAACAAAAGTGTACCACACATGTAATGATAACTCCATAACAAAAGTGTACCACACATGTAATCGCATAACAAAAGTGTACCACACATGTAATCCCATAACAAAAGTGTACCACACATGTAATCCCATAACAAAAGTGTACCACACATGTAATCCCATAACAAAAGTGTACCACACATGTAATCCCATAACAAAAGTGTACCACACATGTAATCCCATAACAAGTGTACCACACATGTAATACCATAACAAAAGTGTACCACACATGTAATACCATAACAAAAGTGTACCACACATGTAATACCATAACAATAGTGTACCACACATGTAATACCATAACAATAGTGTACAATACATGTAATAGCATAACAAAAGTGTACCACACATGTAATAGCATAACAAAAGTGTACCACACATGTAATACCATAACAAAAGTGTACCACACGTAATACCATAACAATAGTGTACCACACATGTAATCCCATAACAAAAGTGTACCACACATGTAATACCATAACAAAAGTGTACCACACATGTAATACCATAACAAAAGTGTACCACACGTAATACCATAACAAAAGTGTACCACACATGTAATACCATAACAATAGTGTACCACACATGTAATACCATAACAATAGTGTACCACACATGTAATATCATAACAATAGTGTACAATACAAGTGTACCACACATGTAATCCCATAACAAAAGTGTACCACACATGTAATAGCATAACAAAAGTGTATCACACATGTAATAGCATAACAAAAGTGTACCACACATGTAATACCATAACAAAAGTGTACCACACATGTAATACCATAACAAAAGTGTACCACACGTAATACCATAACAAAAGTGTACCACACATGTAATACCATAACAATAGTGTACCACACATGTAATACCATAACAATAGTGTACCACACATGTAATATCATAACAATAGTGTACAATACAAGTGTACCACACATGTAATCCCATAACAAAAGTGTACCACACATGTAATAGCATAACAAAAGTGTATCACACATGTAATAGCATAACAAAAGTGTAACACACATGTAATACCATAACAAAAGTGTACCACACATGTAATACCATAACAAAAGTGTACTACACATGTAATACCATAACAATAGTGTACCACACATGTAATACCATAACAAAAGTGTACCACACATGTAATACCATAACAATAGTGTACCACACATGTAATCCCATAACAAAAGTGTACTACACATGTAATACCATAACAATAGTGTACCACACATGTAATACCATAACAAAAGTGTACTACACATGTAATACCATAACAATAGTGTACCACACATGTAATACCATAACAATAGTGTACCACACATGTAATACCATAACAATAGTGTACAATACATGTAATACCATAACAAAAGTGTACCACACATGTAATAGCATAACAAAAGTGTACCACACATGTAATAGCATAACAAAAGTGTAACACACATGTAATACCATAACAAAAGTGTACCACACATGTAATACCATAACAAAAGTGTACTACACATGTAATACCATAACAAAAGTGTACCACACATGTAATACCATAACAATAGTGTACCACACATGTAATACCATAACAAAAGTGTACCACACATGTAATACCATAACAATAGTGTACCACACATGTAATACCATAACAAAAGTGTACCACACATGTAATACCATAACAAAAGTGTACTACACATGTAATACCATAACAATAGTGTACCACACATGTAATAGCATAACAAAAGTGTACCACACATGTAATACCATAACAAAAGTGTACTACACATGTAATACCATAACAATAGTGTACCACACATGTAATACCATAACAATAGTGTACTACACATGTAATACCATAACACCATAACAAAAGTAGAGATACTAGATGAGGTAGCAAACAACACACATGTAACTATATGCCAAGTAATAATGCCAACACAGTTATGTACAGTGACAGTATAAATGTAATACTACACCACATATGCATGATTTAATGTCTTGTATAAGTACATGCCCTAATGTACTGACTGTAGTAAACACGCATGTAATAATCACACAACGCATAACTATAGTGCACACATATATGTTAAAACTCTGGGCAGGGGGGAATTTATCAAAACCTGTATGAGGGTGCATTCACACACTAGTAACTAGCAGCGGATTTTCCACTACGGAAACCTGCTGTGAGTTATGCTACCATTGATTTAAATGGGTCCACAGAAAGTCCGCAATAGTGTCAGATATGCGGACTGTCCGGGGACCCATTCAAATGAATGGTAGAATAACTCGCAGCAGGTTTCCGTAGCGGAAAATCCGCTGCTAGTTACTATCGTGTGAATGCACTCTGAGGAAGAGTTGTGCAGTTTCCCATAGAAACATTCTTGTTAAATCTCCCCCTGTCTTTATAATCACACCATAAATGTTATAATACTAGATAGATATCACTACAGATCAGCATAAAAGTCATAACACTACACAAAGAATTACTATAAATATATTATATCACATGAATTAACACTACACGTGTGTGTGTGTGTGTGTGTGTGTGTGTGTGTATATATATATATATATATATAGGATCAGTGCACATACACTATCCATATACTTACTATACGAGTGCACATATCACTATCCATATACTATACGAGTGCACATATCACTATCCATATACTATACGAGAGCACATATCACTATCCATATACTATACAGTGCACATATCACTATCCATATACTATACAGTGCACATATCACTATCCATATACTATACAGTGCACATATCACTATCCATATACTATACAGAGCACATATCACTATCCATATACTATACAGTGCACATATCACTATCCATATACTATACAGTGCACATATCACTATCCATATACTATACAGTGCACATATCACTATCCATATACTATACGAGAGCATATATCACTATCCATATACTATACGAGAGCATATATCACTATCCATATACTATATGAGAGCATATATCACTATCCATACGAGTGCACATATCACTATCCATATACTATACAGTGCATATATCACTATCCATATACTATACAGTGCACATATCACTATCCATATACTATACAGTGCACATATCACTATCCATATACTATACGAGTGCATATATCACTATCCACATACTATACGAGTGCATATATCACTATCCATATACTATACAGTGCACATATCACTATCCATATACTATACAGTGCACATATCACTATCCATATACTATACAAGAGCATATATCACTATCCATATACTATACAGTGCATTTATCAATATCCATATAGTATACGAGTGCACATATCACTATCCATATACTATACAGTGCATATATCACTATCCATATACTATACGAGAGCATATATCACTATCCATATACTATACGAGAGCATATATCACTATCCATATACTATACGAGAGCATATATCACTATCCATATACTATACGAGAGCATATATCACTATCCATATACTATACGCGAGCATATATCACTATCCATATACTATACGCGAGCATATGCACTATACATATACTATACGCGAGCATATGCACTATACATATACTCTACGCGAGCATATGCACTATACATATACTCTACGCGAGCATATGCACTATACATATACTATACGCGAGCATATGCACTATACATATACTATACATATACTATACGCGAGCATATGCACTATAAATATACTATACGAGCGCATATGCACTATACATATGCTATACGAGCGCACACTGTACATATACTATATAGTGCACACATTATACATATATACACTATCCTATACACCGGTAGAGCAGTCATTGTGCCCACAGTAAACAATGCACAGAACATCACTAGGCTCGGTGTATAGAATCACACCGGGGGGAAGGGTGACACATGTGCCCGGAGTAGGGGAGGGGGGTGACACATGTGCCCGGTGTAGGGGAGGGGGGTGACACATGTGCCCGGTGTAGGGGAGGGGGGTGACACATGTGCCCGGTGTAGGGGAGAGGGGTGACACATGTGCCCGTTGTAGGGGAGAGGGGTGACACATGTGCCCGGTGTAGGGGAGGGGGGTGACACATGTGCCCGGTGTAGGGGAGGGGGACACATGTGCCCGGTGTAGGGGAGGGGGACACATGTGCCCGCACACAGCTCTATGCTGACATACAGTAAACACGATCTCCTGCCCTGATCTCTCACCTCCATCCCCGGGGCCAGGAACCTGTCACAGCCCTGGGCGCCCCGCCTCCCACCCACAGCCCAGCAGGCAGGAGCCTCCTCCCGGCGGTCACTTACCGGAGCACCGAGTCCGCCGAGCGCCGTGTGAGCACAACACAATCCCGGATCCCGCAGCGCGGAGAGCGGGCGGCACCAGCACTCGCTGCGTCACTCCCTCCTCTCCCGATAACCCCGCCCACCCCATCACCTGCTCCGCCCACCGCGACCGCCCGGGCCTGGACACGCCCACATACTCTACAAACCGCAGACGGCGTGACGTCACTGTCCCAGTAGCGGCTCTGCAGGTGCCGGGTGCGGAAGGAGGGGGCGCTGCACCTGTTCTATGAGATGGCTGAACACATCCACATGCAGCTTTCACTTTACACCTTTTTACCCATTGACTATTGTGTCCCACAGACAGACCAAATGTGGACTATTGACATAAATGACTACGCTACAGTATATGTCGGAATACTTTTTTAGAATATGTCCTATCATACACCTTTACCGGAGCCTTTGGTTGCCCATAATTTTGTGTCCCAAAACGTAAACAACAGTGGTATCCAAAGTGTTGACCTCCAGATGTTGCTAAGCCACATTCTCTGCTCCACATCTCTGCTGTGGGCCCCATCTCTTCTGAGTATGGAAACACCCCATGTTAGGATGTAAAATGCTCTGCGGGCAAACTACAATGCTCAGAAGAGAAGGAGACACATTTGGCTTTTGGAAATCATATTTTGCTGAAATGGTTTTTGGGGGCATGTCGCATTTAGGAAGCCCCTATGGTGCCAGAACAGCAAAAAAAAAAGCACATGGGATACTATTTTGGAAACTACACCCCTCAAGGAACGTAATAAGGGGTATAGTGAGCCTTAACACCTCACAGGTGTTTGACGACTTTTTGTTAAAGTTGGATGTGTAAATGCTGGTTTACAAAGCGTAATAGGAGAACATTACCCCCAAAATTTGTAATACCTCATGTGTGGACATCAAGTGCTCTGCTGGCGCAGTACAATGCTCAGAAGAGAAGGAGCGCCATTGAGCTTATGGAGACAGAATTTTTTGGAATGGAAGTCAGGGGCCATGTGTGTTTACAAAGCCCCCCATGGTGCCAGAACAGTGGACCCCCCACATGTGACCCCATTTTGGAAACTACACCTCTCACAGAATTTAATAAGGGGTGCAGTGAGTATTTACACCCCACTGGACCACTGTTCCAAAAATCTGTCAGACACCTATGGGGCGTAAATGCTCACTGTACCCCTTATTACGTGTAGGGTGTAGTTTCCAAAATGGGGTCACATGTGGTGGGGGTCCATTTTTCTCGCAGGACATCAGGTTAGCAGCATAATATGCAAGTAGCAAAGGTGGATACAAGCTCCGTGCTCCCTTCAGTCATGGCCCTGAAGGGAGCACGGAGCTTGTATCCACCTTTGCTGCTTGCATATTATGCTGCTAACCTGATGTCCTGCTAGACAATACCCGAATATACTTGAATAAACAAGAAAGAAATTTTCTACTAAACCGTGAGTCAGAACATTCATGTGTATACTCACCTAAAATCCTGTTGCCGGCGTGTCAGCTGGAGTTGCGCCCTATACATGTGTGTCTAATCATGAACTATTGAACAGAGAGGCTGGAGCTCTGTCGTATAGGAGTTGTATATACGCTCTACACATTGAGATAACTCAGTTACTACTGTGTATACTAGGTCCATTTTTCTGGCACTATGGGGGCTTTGTAAACACACATGGCCTTCAATTCCGGACAAATTCTCTCTTCAAAATCCCAATCGCACTCCTTCACTTCTGAGCATTGTAGTTCGCCCACAGAGCACTTTACATCCACATATGGGGTTTTCTTACTCAGAAGAAATGAGGTTACAAATTTTGGGGGGCTTTTTCCTATTTTCCCTTGTGAAAATGAAAAATTTAGGGTAACACCAGCATTTTAGTGAAAATTTTTTTTTTTTCCATTTTCCCATCCAACTTGAAAATCATCAAACACCTGTGGGGTGTTAAGGCTCACTATACCCCTTGTCACGTTCCGTGAGGGGTGTAGTCTCCAAAATGGGGTCACATGTGGGTATTTATTTTTTTGCGTTTATGTCAGAACCGCTGTAAAATCAGCCACCCCTGTGCAAATCACCAATTTTGACCTCAAATGTACATGATGTGCTCTCACTCCTGAGCCTTGTTGTGCAACCGCAGAGCATTTTACGCCCACATATGGGGTATTTCCGTACTCAGGAGAAATTGCGTTACAAATTTTGGGGGTCTTTATTTGCTTTTACCGCTTGTGAAAATAAAAAGTATGGGGAAACACCAGCATGTTAGTGTCAAAATGTAAAATTTTTTACACTAACAGGCTGGTGTAGCCCCCAACTTTTCCTTTTCATAAGGGTTAAAAGGAGAAAAAGCCCCCCAAAATTTGTAGTGCAATTTTCCCGTGTACGGAAATACCCCATATGTGGCCCTAAACTGTTTCCTTGAAATACAACAGAGCTCTGAAGTGAGAGAGTGCCATGCGCATTTGAGCACTACATTAGGGATTGCATAGGGGTGGACATTGGGGTATTCTACGCCAGTGATTCCCAAACAGGGTGCCTCCAGCTGTTGCTAAACTCCCAGCATGCCTGGACAGTCAGTGGCTGTCCGGAAATGCTGGGAGTTGTTGTTTTGCAACAGCTGGAGGCTCCGTACAATACGTTTTTAATTTTTATTGGGGGTGTATATGTAGTGTTTTACTCTTTATTATGTGTTAGTGTAGGGTAGTGTAGTGTTTTTAGGGTACTTTCGCACTGGCGGGTTACGGTGAGTTTCCCGCTAGAAGTTTGTGCTGCTGCGAAAAATTTGCCGCAGCCCAAACTTGAAGCAGGAAACTTACTGCAAACCTGCCAGTGTGAATGTACCCTGTACATTCACATGGGGGGAAGCAAACCTCCAAATGGGTGGGCAAAACTACAACTCCCAGCATGTACTGACAGACCGTGCATGCTGGGAGTTGTACTTTTGCAACAGCTGGAGGCACACTGGTTGGAAAACCTTCAGTTAGGTTCTGTTACCTAACTCAGTATTTTCCAACCAATGTGCCTCCAGCTGTTGCAAAACTACAACTCCCAGCATGTACTGATCGCCGAAGGGCATGCTGGGAGATGTAGTTATGCAACAGCTGGAGGTACGCAACTTCAACTCCCAGCATGCCGAGACAGCTGTTTGCTGTTTGGGCATGCTGGGATTTGCAGTTTTGTAATATCTTGAGGGCTACAGTTTAGAGACCACTACACAGTGATCTCCAAACTGTGGCCCTCCAGATGTTGCAAAACTACAAATCCCAGCATGCCCAGACAGCAAACTTCTGTGTGGTCATGCTAGGAGTTATAGTTTTGCAAGATCTAGAGGGCCACAGTTTAGAAATCACTGCAAAGTGATCTCCAAACTGCAGATCTCCAGCTGTTGAAAAACTACTAATCCCAGCATGCCCACACAGCAAACAGCTGTCTGGGCATGCTGGGAGCTTTAGTTTTGCAACATCTGGAGGGCTACAGTTTAGAGACCACTGTATAGTGGTCTCAGACTGTAGCCCTCCAGCTGTTGCTAGGCAACTCACCGACTTCCGTAGGATCCAGGGAGCCGCATTGCCGTCCTCTTCTTCCGCAGCCTCCACGCAGCCTATTGTGGGTGGGCAGAACGGGGAAACTGAAAGTTAACCCCCCGCCCCCGATATGCTATTGGTCGTCGCTCTAGATGACCAATAGCAGGGATAGGAGGGGTGGCACCCCTGCCACCTCACTCCTATCCCTTCAGGGGGATCATGGGTGTCTTGGACAGCCGCGATCCCCCTTATATTCCTTGTCACTGGGTCACCATAGACCGGTATGACCCGGAATCGGGGGGTCTAATGACCCCCCTGGGCATTTGCGCGGGGTGCCTGCTGATCGATACCAGCAGTCAGCCTTGTTCTGGTCCCTGCCTGGCGCACGGCAGGGACCGAAATTCCCATGGGCGTATGGATACGTACTGGGTCCTTAAATACCAGGGAGCCAGGGTGTATCCACACACCCTAGGTCCTTAAGGGGTTAAGTACCAGGGAGCAAAGGCAAACCTGTGCGCCAGTGGTCCCTAAGTGGTTAAAGGATCAGTGCATGCTTCTCTAAAGTTTCCCTCGCCAGGGCCTGTCAGGCGAGGGAAACATATATAAGGTTGCTAAACCAATCCCCTGGTGCCTGAGCAATATTGTAGCTTGTCTGCTAGTGAAGGTGTCTGTTTTGGTCTGCTGTGTTCCTGACATAAGCCTGTTCTCTGACCCAGCCTCTGCCTGATCCAGTTATACCTTGTTGCTTCTCCAGTGCATGACCTGGACTTTCGACCACGTTCTGTGTTCTCATCAAGTTCTCTGTGTTCTCATCAAGTCTGCTATACCAGGCTGCATGTGGGCTTCTCAGCTATGTTGTTCTATGAACTCACCTCTGCTTTATTGCAATCTCAGCTCTACTACTTAGTACTTTGCTGTGCTACTTCCCCCTACAGCATTAGCTTGACTTTCATGCCTGTATCCCCAATCCTTGGCACCAGGGTGTTCTGGCAAGCCAGGTCAGTTGCCACCTAACTGGAACCATTTTTGCTGTATGAACTGATGTCTCCCCTTCAGCAGAAGTCCAGCGTCTGCACACTCGACCGGAATAAAGGTTTAAAACCAGGAGAATACTTAGACTCCACTCCCAAGTTTGCCCCAAAGTCAAACCAGTAGGTGCCACAGCGGGTCCACACCCATTGGGGGGTTTCAAACTGCCACTCTGGACTGCCTGTTAGAAGTGCCCTAATGATGTCCCCATACAACAAGCGCACATTACCACCGAGACCACTCATTGGCTGCAGACTTATGCTCAGTAAACTGAGACATATTTGGGGCTCTTGTGGTAAACAGTCCAGATTAGAGGTAGTTCTGGACTAAGCAAAAAGGATGGTGAGTAATTTTTTATTACACTTGCCTGCCAAGGCAAAATAGTTAGAGAACTCCTTTAACTACTCCTGTGATGATTTACCGTGTGCTTAAAATCATTGTCCTTTTTTTCAAACGCTTTAGTTTTTTAAGCAAAACATAGCAGGTTGTTTTACAGTACCTCCCTGTACATAGCACCCTCACTGTCCTTCAGATTCAAAAAAGTTGTCCAACGTTGACTAAGGAAAAGCAAGCTCACAACATGGTGATGCCTTCACCATACTTGGTATTTAAAAATGATGTGGTGCTCTGTAGCGGACATTATTGCTGTGATGTTTTGTCTGTGGGGTGGTGTGGCCCAGGGGCCACTGGGTTATTCCTCCTGTGTGCTTGGTGTCGCGCAGGCAGTGGTCACCGCCCGGCGCTACGCCAGTGTTAGGTTAAGGACCCACTCTCACTAGGTGGCCTTGACCTGGCGAGTGGGGCTTGTACTTTTTGATCAAAATGTTTAATAACAACCTGTTCCTGATATTATGCTGAGAAGCAAGTAGAACAAAATACAAATTGTGGTTGTGCGGCTTTGTTTTTGTTTCTCTATTTTTGTAGTACCAGTTTAGTGGTTCTGGGTTACAATGCTCCTGTCTCTTGCTGTCCTCCATGTTGTGCTCCAAGATTACCGCCACCTTTGAGTGATACCTAGGTACCTTATTTGAAGTAGGATCCTACACTTGGACACTGCTTGGTAAATTTCTTTCTAGGCTCTATTTGCTTCTTGAATTCAGGTTTAAAGTTTGCATAGACGTTTGCCTAGGTTTGACCTTCTTATTTAATCACCTAACTCCTCTTCATACTATTTGTTCCACTCCTGGATATTAACCCTGGCTTGCACATTTTTAGTAACTGTATTTGGCCCAACCTGGGCTACTACTAGTCACCATCCCGCTATGGCACCTTTACCACTAGTCCCAGACTGTTCTGGGGACCATGTACTGGGGATCCACTTACAGAGAAGTCTTCGGTTCTTGACAACGACCCTCTAGTTTCTTCAAAGTGATTGCTGGTATTTCTGTGGCTTTCCTATCATGTCTTTTTCTTGCTCTGATCTGAGGAAAGCCTACTCTAGGCATTGCATGGGTAATATGATACAACCTCTATTTTCACAGAATGAATCCAATAGTGCTCACTATGATACCCAAACACTTAGCTCTATTTTGTAGCCTTTTCTTATATTTTACATGTCTATCCTTGTTACATGTCTATACCAATGATACTTGAGTTAGGGAGCATTTAGTCAGAAACAATGACCTTTTAAATGATTCACAGAAAAAGGGCAATGTCTTTCAATTGTGCCCCTGGTTGCAGTGTCATCATTCTTACTGGTGAACGAGAAAGGTAAAGTCAGAAAATGTGAAATACCAATGTTGGCACCTATAGAGGTGAGAAATTATACCAACAGGCTTTAACACCTTAAGGACGAAGAACGTACTGATACACCATTGGGTCCTGGTACTTAAAAGGGTTATCCAGGAAAAAACTTTATATCAACTTTATATATCAACTGGCTCCAGAAAGTTAAACAGATTTGTAAATTACTTCTATTAAAAAAATCTTAATCCTTTCAGTACTTATGAGCTTCTGAAGTTAAGGTTGTTCTTTTCTGTCTAAGTGCTCTCTGATGACACGTGTCTCGGGAACCGCCCAGTTTAGAAGCAAATCCCCATAGCAAACCTCTTCTAAACTGGGCGTTCCCGAGACACGTGTCATCAGAGAGCACTTAGACAGAAAAGAACAACCTTAACTTCTGTGTTTCCGGGACTGAAGACGTGACGTCACACTGTGGTGTCGGGTGAGGGTATTGTGTGAATTAACCTTTTTGTGACGCCAGGGTGTGGTTGACCTATACCCCAGCCGAGGTAGACCAGCTTCTCCTGTGCCAGGCATGGTGCAAATAATCACTCGAGTGCAAGGTTACGGATAACTGGCATTACTGAGGTTGGAAAGATGGTACTATCTGTTACAGCTCAGATTAGCATGAAGGAGATGCAGGGTGAACTGTGAGAAGCTTATCGGCTTGCTGGGACTTGTAGTGGTATGATACTGGGACTCACTTGCTGTATGCAATCCATGCTAGACTTTAGTTACTTGGACTTGACTAACTTGAGTGGCATTGGTCCCTGGACTTTAGTGCTTACCGCAAGGCTTTGACTTTCACCTAGTTACTATGGTTAACTGGTAGTAGACGAGTGATTGCTGATCTAGGCCTCAAGCCTCCTTCAGAATCACCTCACAGAAAGTCTTCACACTTCTCTCAACTTTACCTCGGCATAAACTGAACTCTGAACTCTGGTTACACTATATATGGAGCAGCTTTGAGCATTCCCATTGGGCAGATAAGTCACATGGTTCACCACTGCATACTCCCCTAACAACAAGGTTCATGACATCAGGTTTAAGGTTTTAAGTGACAAGTACGTAGAAAATACCAATAACTTAACCATTGCATAACAGTTTATACTATAGAGTTCTGAGAAATGTGGGCCCAAGACGGACATTGAAGCAGCATCTGCCACACAGGATGGGCAGGAGTACAGAAGAACACGTTATTCTGTACTGGGTCACCACTCGTGAAGTCACGCCACACCCCTCCATTCATGTCTATCGGAGGGGGAGTGACAGCTGTCACGCCCCCTCCCATAGACAAGAATGGAGGGGGCGTGGCGTGACATCACGTCTCCAGTCCCGGAAACACAGAAGTTTCCGAGACTGGAGAAGCAGCATAGAATGCAAGTGCTGCAAGGAGATCACGGGGGGTCCCAGCGGTGGGCCCCCGCGATCAGACGTCCTATCCCCTATCCTTTGGATAGGAGATAAGATGTATTTGGCTGGAATACCCCTTTAAAGAGGACGCAAACAGAATTGTGGTATCCATGGCTTTAGGTATAATTGATGCAGTATTACTTGGTAGACATTCTTAACTTTAGTTACAGCTGGCACAATGAAGGCTTGAGTAGGAGGAATTGCAAACTATTGTTTGTCTTTTTTCATTGCCAATTATTTGTCTTTTTGTAAGGCAGGTGTGGGAAGATATTGGCATCCATTGTCTTCTTCGAGTCTTAATGAAATGATTTATATGCGATAGGAACACTCTTTGTTCTCCACTGAAAAATGTCAAGGACAGTAATATGGTCTAGTCAAGTCTTGTCAATATAAAATAAAAAAAATGAAAGAAACATATGAGCAGATCTGCTTACATGTAACTGTTATTCTCCAGACCTCGAGTGGACCAAGTGGGCTAGGTGTGTCAGTGGGTCTCCCACCATGGGATAATTTGGAAAAAGTGTGATGGGACAATTTCATTTCTCCTTAAAGGGGTACTCCAGTGGAAAAAATTTTTTGTCAAATCAACTGGTGCCAGAAAGTTATACAGATGTGTAAATGACTTCTATTTAAAAATCTTAATCCTTGCAGTACTCATCAGCTGCTGTATGCTCCAGAGGAAGTTGTGTAGTTCCTTTCTGTCTGACCACAGTGCTCTCTGCTGCCATCTCTGTCCATTTCAGGAACTGTCAAGAGGAGGAGCAAATCCCCAAAGCAAACCTGCTCTCGACAGGTACTAACATGGACAAAGGTGGCAGAAGAGTACTGTTGTGACCCTGGATCATACAGCAGGAATGATTAAAATTTTTAAATAGAACTAATTTACCAATCTGTTAACTTTCTGGCACCATTAAATTAGAAAAAAAAAATGCTTTCCACTGGAGGACTCCTTTAATTACCGTATTTATCGGCGTATAACACGCACTTTTTAGGCTAAAATTTTTAGCCTAAAGTCTGTGTGCGTTTTATACGCCAATACACCCCCAGGAAAGGCAGGGGGAGCGAGGCCGTCGCTGCCCGCTTCTCTCCCCCTGCCTTCCCTGGGGTCTAGAGCCCTACTGCCGGCCCTTCTCACCCCCTGGCTATCGGCGCCGCTGCCCGTTCTGTCCCCCTGACTATCGGTACCGGCGCCGATAGCCAGGGGGAGAGAAGGGGCAGCGGCACCCATTGCCGGCTCCGCTGCCCCGTTGCCTCCCCCCATCCCCGGTGGCATAATTACCTGAGTCGGGTCCGCGCTGCTGCAGGCCTCCGGCGTGCGTCCCGGCGTCGTTGCTATGCGCTGAACGGCGCGGCGCATGACGTCAGTGCGCCGCGCCGTGCATAGCAACGACGCTGGGGACGCACGACGGAGGCCTGCAGCAGCGCGGACCTGACTCAGGTAATTATGCCACCGGGGATGGGGGGAGGCAACGGGGCAGCGGCACCAGCAATGGGTGCCGCTGCCCCTTCTCTCCCCCTGGCTGTCGGCGCCGCTTCTCTCCCCCTGGCTATCGGCGCCGGCACCGATAGTCAGGGGGACAGAACGGGCAGCGGCGCCGATAACCAGGGGGTGAAAAGGGCCGACAGCAGCGCTCTAGACCCCAGGAAAGGCAGGGGGATAGAAGTGGGCAGCGACGGC
Source organism: Hyla sarda (assembly GCF_029499605.1). Classification (NCBI taxonomy): domain Eukaryota; kingdom Metazoa; phylum Chordata; class Amphibia; order Anura; family Hylidae; genus Hyla; species Hyla sarda. The sequence continues at coordinate 43,290,363 of NC_079193.1, forward strand.
CTCTCTCCCCCTGCCTTTCCTGGGGGTATATCGGGGTATACACGCGCACACACGCACCCTCATTTTACCATGGATATTTGGGTAAAAAACTTTTTTTACCCAAATATCATTGGTAAAATGAGTGTGCGTGTTATAGGCCGGTGCGTGGTATACCCCGATAAATACGGTAGCCTTATTACCCTCCTTGTTGAGTATGTTGGGGGGGGGGAGGCATGGCCTAATGCAGAGATTCCCAACCGGGGTTCCTCGGAACCCTAGTGTTCCGTTGAGAACTGCCAGGGGTTCCACGAGCTCCAGCAGGTTTTTTTTTTTAAATCTCCCGCCCCGGCTTGCGCGCCTGTGAATCATGGCAGCGCAGAGGGGAAGGGAAGCCTACGTGCACATTGCGTGTATGTGCGCACTGCGCACATAGCGTCCCCCTTGCGGCGCCGTGACTAAGTCACAGGCGTGCAGGCCGGGAAGGGGATAAATTCAGGGGATAGGCCCCCAGACTACATTCCCGCTGCCCCCCCAGACTATCCTTCTGCTGGCCCCCGGACTATGTTCCCCCGGGCCCCCGTACTTTGTTCTCGCCGCCCCCCCCGGACTATGTTCCCACCGGCCCCCCGGACTATGTTAGCGCCGCCCTCCCCCCCCCCTGGACTATATTCCTGGCCCCCCGGATTATCTTCCTGGCCCGCCTGATTCTTCTTGGCCCACCAATTCTCCCTGGCCCCCCACAGAAGGATGGCTCAGCTCATCTTAATTAACGTAATGCACCCTTTCCCCTCTGTCAACCCTGTCCATCCCCCTTTGTCACCCCTCTGTTACCCCCCTTTCACCCTTTCCTGTCATCCATGTCCACCTTGTCCGCCCCTGTCACCCATGTTTGTTCCCCACCCCTCTGACCACCCCCCAATCTATCCCCCATCACCAATGTCCAACCCTATCTATTTACCCCTCTGTCCCTTTGTCACCTCTGTCCACCCCTATGTTACCACCTTGTCACTCCTGTCCACCCCTTTTTCACCCCTTATGCCCCCTATCACCCATGTACACTCTTCTACACCCTTCTGTCACCCATGTACACCCCTCTGTCACCCATGTACACCTTCAACACCCCCCGTCACCCATGTACGCCCCCAACACCCCTCGTCACCCATGTACACCCCCAACACCCCTCTGTCACCCATGTACACTCCTCTACACCCCCAACACCCTTCTGTTACCTATGTACACCCCTCTGTCAACCATGTACACCCCTCGGTCACCCATGTACACCTCTCCGTCAACCATGTACACTCCTCTACACCCCCAACACCCCTGTCACCCATGTACACCCCTCTGTCACCCATGTACTCTCCTCTACACCCCAAACACGCATCTGTAACCCCTGTATACCATCTGTCACTCATACACACCCATCTGTCACCCATGTACACCCATCTACACACCTGTCACCCACGTACACCTATCTGCAGCCCTCTGTAACCCCTTTAAACCTATACACCCCTGTATTCCCCCTCACTTGTAAAAGGGGAATCTGGAGGCTGATGCTTGAAAAGTGCGGAGCCTAATAAGTTTGTTTTGCAAATTTATCAGAGAAGTATTGTGGCTGGAAGAAATCGTCATGATGGCCCGGACCAAATGGAGAAGAAAAGGGAACAACGCAGATTTTAGAGGACATCATTTGTGAGTTGCTGTATAAAGCAGCACTGTAATCTACATGCCCACAGATAAATAGAAATTGTGCATTGCGGCCGTTTCCCCCTTTTTTTTTTTTTGCTGGTCAACTTTGGTAGGGGTTCCCTGTGCAAACATTTTTTATGAGGGGTTCCCCGAGCCAAAAAAGGTTGGGAAACACTAGCCTAATGGGACACCACACAGCCTGCACCATTGGATACTGAGACGTTTGGATGCAGGAAAGTATGACAAACAGATGCTGGGGTTGGTCTGAATAATTTTGTTTATGGTCTGGGCTCTAAATTTATTCAGATGTTTGGTCTGGAGTCTGAATTTATTTGTGTTGATTTGATGCTGGGGATAGCTGATTGAATGATGGGAAAAAATGACTCAGAATCAAACTTTGCAGTCATGAGGGTCTGGGCAGGGGAAATAATCAAATGTATGAGAATATCTTTATGAAACCTAATGGGAGCTCACGTGGTCAACTGGTCATCTAAATGCGTAGAGACCGAGCTAGCTAATTGTTCACCTATATACTAGGTGATGGAAAAATTAAGATAATGCAAAATAAATAGTGTTTTATGTTCAAAAATAGATGGCAAACAGAGTTATCCGTAGCAAAATAAGTTTATTGTTAAATTAGATGCCTGGTTAATGATGCCTGGTTTATGTCCGAGTTAGAAACGTTCTTCAGTTATGACCAATTGTCCACGCTAGGTCCAATGCACTTATATTATTGAGTTGTGCTACTACCATTTTACGAAACATGGTTTTTGTTGAATTTATGTAATCGAGTATGACACTCACACTGTTCACCCATGACCGCACACGCACCTCAAATGTAATTGATATTATGCTTTGCTATGTTTTATATCATGAAATATTTCCCCATCTCCTTCCACTATACACTACTTCATTAGTATTCATTTTCCAATTTTTTTTTTGCTAATTGGTCTTGTTATACCTATTTATTTGCCATTCATTTCTTAACATAATTACTTATGTAATTGCTATTTGAGCTTTAAGTTATTTGTTTACATCTATGCATTGTATTTTCGTAATTACATGTTTTATTCCACCTTTGATCCAGTTTATATTTTATTCTCAAATGCACAATTTCAATGTCCAAATGTCTGCCCTAAAACACTATGGCCCAGATTTATCAAACTATGTGAGAGAAAAAATAGAGTGATTTTCCCACAGTGATTAATCACAGATCAGGTTTCACTTTACCAGAGCTCATTAGCTGAGCTGTGATTGGTTGTTGAGGGACAATCACAATTTTTTTTTCTCTCACACAGTTTGATGAATCTGGGCCTATATAGACATGAAGATGCACTACTTCTTTCGGGCTACTGAAGAAGGGACCTATGGGGGTTCTGAAATGCGTGTAGTCCACCCAAACTTAAAAGAGTACTCCGGTGGAAAACATTATTATTATTATAATTTTTTTTTTTAATCAACTGGTGTCAAAAAGTTAAACAGATTTGTAAATTAGAGAAAATAGTAGACCAAATCCAGCTCACCATGCAGTCGCCCCTCGCTCGGACCGTGCCGTTGCAGGCATACAATGCAATGTAGCAAACAAAGATTGTTGTCCAGTGGAGGAATTAGTGCCAAAAATCTTCTTTATTGAATAAAAGCCAGCAAACAGGATAAAAATGACGCATTTCAGGTGTCCATATGCAACCTTAGTCGTACATGTACGACTAAGGGTGCATATGGACACCTGAAATGCGTCACTTTATTCCTGTTTGCTGGCTTTTATACAATAAAGAAGATTTTTGGCACTAATTCCACGCTGGACAACCTCCTTTCCTTGTTTGCTACAGATTTGTAAATTACTTCTATTTAAAAATCTTACTCCTTCCAGTATGAATCAGCTGCTGTATGCTCCACAGGAAGTTTTTTCTTTTTGAATTTATTTTCTGTCTGACCACAGTGCTCTATGCTGACACCTCTGTCCATGTCAGGAACTGTCCAGAGCAGAAGAAAATATCCATAGCAAACCTATCCTGCTCTGAACAGTTCCTGATATGGACAGAGGTGTCAGCAGAGAGCACTGTGGTCAGACAGAAAATAAATTCAAAAATAAAAGAACTTCCTGTGGATCATACAGCAGCTGATAAGTACTGGATGGATTAAGATTTTTAAATAGAAATAATATACAAATCTGTTTAACTTTCTGGCATCAGTTGTTAAAATGATTTAATGGTATATATGGACTACAACTACCAGTATCCCCTTAAGGACCAAGGACGTACTGGTACGTCCTGAGTCCTTTCCCTTTCTATAACGCGGGACCACGACCCGTGGCTAATAGCGCGCGGCAGTGATCGCGGTGCCGCGCGCTAATAACCCTTTAGACGCGGTGTTCAAAGTTGAACGCTGCGTCTAAAGTGAAAGTGAAACCATGCCGGTTAGCTCAGGGAGCTGTTCGGGATAGCCGCGGCAAAATCGCAGGATTACAAACAGCTGTTAGACACGAGAAGGGTCTCCTACCTTGCCTCTTGGTGTCCGATTGACGAATGACTGCTCAGTGCCTGAGATCCAGGCATGAGCAGTCAAACGGCAGAATCATTGATAACTGGTTTCCTATGAGAAACCATTGATCAATGTAAAAGATCAGTGTGTGCAGTGTTATAGGTCCCTATGGGAGCTATAACACTGCTAAAAAAAAGTGGGAAAAAAAGTGAATAAAGATCATTTAACCCCTTCCCTATTAAAAGTGTGAATCACCCCCCTTTTCCCATTTAAAAAAAAAAACAGTGTTAATAAAAATAAACATATGTGGTATCGCCGCGTGCGGAAATGTCCGAATTATAAAAATATATAATTAATTAAACCGCACGGTCAATGGCGTATGCGCAAAAAAATTCCAAAGTCCAAAATAGTGTATTTTTGGTCACTTTTGATATCATGAAAAAATGAATAAAAAGTGATCAACAAGTCCGATCAATACAAAAAGGGTACCGCTAAAAACTTCAGATCACGGCGCAAAAATGAGCCATCATACCGCCCCATACGCAGAAAAATGAAAAAGTTATAGGGGTCAGAAGATGACAATTTTAAACGTATACATTTTCCTGCATGTAGTTATGATTTTTGTCAGAAGTACGACAAAATCAAACCGATATAAGTAGGGTATCATTTTAATCGTATGGACCTACAGAATAAATAGAATGTGTCATTTTTACAGAAAAATTTACTGCGTAGAAACAGAAGCCCCCAAAAGTTACAAAATGGCGTGTTTTTTTTTTCAATTTTGTCTCACAATGATTTTTTTCCCATTTCGCCGTAGATTTTTGGGTAAAATGACTGATGTCATTACAAAGTAGAATTGGTGGTGCAAAAAATAAGCAATCAAATGGATATTTAGGTGCAAAATTTAAAGGGTTATGATTTTTTAAAGGTAAGGAGGAAAAAACGAAAGTGGAAAAATGGAAAACCCCCTGGTCCTTAAGGGGGTATAGTACAACTACTGAGGAATGGAGGAGCCTCCTGAAATGCGTCTAGCCATGTATTAAAACCCCTATCCTATACCAAGTTACTTTTCCCCTACAGAGATCATCATTTACAAGCACATCATCACTTGTTTTTTGCCATTATTCAAACCCAGCGCCTTTTCCACCACCTGAGAGCGCTCAGCATCATCTGGAGCAACTGACAGCGCACACGAGGACGCCCATCCCGAGCCCTGATACGAGGACACTTCTTCTGCTCACGAGGACACCGCTCCTGCTCTCAAGCGCTCGCTGAGCGGGGCTGCTTGCCTACACAGCGACTGCCCCGCACAGCTGGAGTCGCCGCGACCAGTACAAGCAGAAGGGACAGTGTGCCACACCAGTGCCCAGCTGGACGGGTGAGCGGGATATAGTCCCAACATCTTTCTTAACAGGAATGCAAGCTGCATAGCAGCCAACACTGTGAACTTACACTGTGAACTTCTGTTTTGACAATATTACTGGGGGAGATTTATCAAAACCTGTGCAGAGGAAGAGTGGTGCAGTTGCCCATAGCAACCAATCAGATTGCTTCTTTCATTTTCCACAGGCCTCTAAAGAGGCCTGTGGAAAATGAAAGAAGCAATCTGATTGGTTGCTATGGGCAACTACACCACTCTTCCTCTGCACAGGTTTTGATAAATCTCCCCAACTGTGATCACATCTTTCTCCGCCCAGCATAAAGGAACAGTGCATTTACCAACCACTACAAGAAAGTGGTATACACCTTTTCATAGGATTGCCTGATATACAGGATTGGACATACTGCTTTGCCGTTTCTTTCCCTTACAGGAATATTTATTTCAGCACGGACATATTTGCATATTTTGCACAACAGGGGATTGTAATACTTCCTATATTGTTATTATTGTTTTTACTGCTTATATACAATTTTTCATCGCTTTATGTGTAGAAGGGAATCGCAAGGGCCCTGCAACATCCCTAATCACTGTTAATAAATTTTATATTTTATCAACAATTTATTTAGAAGTGGTCAGATCATTTTCCCCTACTCTGTTTTACTGTTTTACTGTGTTCATTGTTTTACTCTTTACCCTTCTCCTTCCTTACCCCACCCTTCTTGTCTCTTGCCCCTCATCCTTTATCTCTTTATCCCCCCCCTTTCCTTATCTTTTTCTAAACTCTCACCATTATCACCATTAATATATATATTTTTTTATTTATTTATATATTTATTTATATATCTATTTATAATTTTATTTTGGTAAATTTTTACCACCATACCATTATTACTATCATCATTATCACCACTCCCACTGTGTCCTAGCATGTCCTTGTAGAGAGCATTGAGGACTGTTTTCTTTTTATAATCCAAGAATTGGCCAAGTAGTCCTCGACTTCTGGAAAGGTCACAGATGGTCTTCTGGTACACTTATGTCTGCTCAAATGCCACAATGCTACACTATAACACATGGCCGGAGCAGTTGGAGAAGTATTTCTTATTTTCCCGTTTACAGCAAATGGCTAAACTTATGTTATAGTATACATAGTAGGAACAGTGTCACGGTGAGTGCTCCGGTCCGGCGCTCCGACTGTGAGCGCTGGCTGCCCCGCTCTCCCGGGCCAGGCCGCGATTCGCATTGCGGGCCGTGCCTGCATGCGAATCTTGACCCGTCTCTTACCTGCTCCTGCTTTGGCCTCTGGTTCTGCCTCCCTGAGATTTAAAGGGCCAGTGCACCACTGATTGGTGCCTGGTCCTTCTGCTAGTTTATTTAGGGCAGCTCCGCCGCCTCTTCCCTGCCGGATCTTCAGTGCCCCATAGCCTGGGATTAAGCGTTCCCTTTGTCTATTGTTTGCCCGTGTAATTTGATCCTACCGCTACGTTATTTGACTACGCCACCTTGCCGCCTACCTAGACCTTCTGCTAAGTCCGACTACGTCTCTGCCTCATCCTTCTATACCTCACTTCTTGTGTGGTCAGGTCAAATCGGAGATAGCGACCTGTGTCCCGCCTGCCGCAGCAAGCCCATCCTGCCTTGCGGCGGGCTCTGGTGAAGACCAGCGGCACCTTGGACTCCGCTCCCCGATACAGCCCAAGTGATCTGCCACACAGGTCAGTGGATCCAGATCCAGCACCATTACAAACAGTAGTGATGAGACTATGACGAGATCCTCACATGATGTCTTATCTATCCTTTCTTAGGCAGCTGTAGGTATAAATTACATAAGAAGCCATCAGAAAAGTTGTGTATAACCTGCATTTTTTTTCTTTTTTACTTGTTTCTGTATGGCCATGTTCAGATGTGTTGGAATTGCATCAGATTTGTAGTGTGGATTCCTCATTAGAAATTCATGCAGTACAATGAATGTGGAAGCAGTAGGAGTATGAGGTTTATGTTGCATCAGCACAGATATGTATTCAATAAATGACATGTAGGCCAGGGTGCACATCTTACCGGGATAGAATCTATGTATTGACAATCAAAGTATAGAATGGAGTTAGATGTGCTGCCTCCATACTTTGAGTAATATGAGAATTGGGATGTAGGAAGGCATGTTTAAAAGGCATAGGCATACCCACAAGTGGGTCCATCTTGGTACTCCTGTATCATGATCTGCAGACCAATCACTACTCAGTATGCTCATGAAACTTGACAGCTGGGTCACATGTACCGGGTATGCCAGCTCCCGCCTCCATTGCGCAAAGCTGGCTATTTCCATACAGAGGCATATAGTGCCTTTCGTGCCCCTGGTGAAATGTTGTATCCGCAGCACATGCATTGACCCCCCTCCCCCTTTTACCATACAGTTAAATTAAGTGACTCACACGTCTTCTCTGATCGGCATCGTCCTCTTTCCTTTTCTTCTCCATTCGCCTCAGACTGGCATGATAGCTTCTTTTAGCTAAAACTTCATCTTCAACATCTGAAAGACAAACATATTAGACTTTACATTTTTCCCCTGCCCTTCTCACCTCTACACAATCTCCCCATCTATAGGCCTCCGAACTGTAATAATGCCCCCAACAGTGTCCTTGTTGTTGGTAGGTAGGAAGCCAAATAGCTTAGTAGATAAGTAAGTAGGTAGTATGGTTGGTAGGTAACCAAGAAGGTAAATAAGTAGGTACCTAAATAATTATGTAGGTATGGTAGCCAATTAGCTAGGTTGGTAACCAGGTGGCTAGGAAGTTAGGAGCGACTTTTGAGTCTAACGCCAGATGGAAGAAAAATTTTGCGTCAATTCATCCACGGCAGGAATCCCAGAAGAAGTGGGGATGGGGAGGGGGGAATCGGGTGACGGCCGTACACCACAAAAATGGGGATTTGGAAGAAGACTCAGAGTTTTTAAAATTGTATGAAAATTCAGCCCAGGGCAGAAGGTCGACCCAATCATCTTGGTGAGAGGAGACAAAATGTCGCAGGTAGTCACCAAGTATCTGATTCATTCTCTCCACTTGACCGTTGGATTGAGTGTGGTAAGCAGAAGAAAAATTTAGTTTGATTTTTAATTGACTGCAGAGTGCCCTCCAAAATTTAGAAACAAATTGGATGCCTCTGTCTGAGACGATGTGCGTTGGAAGCCCGTGGAGGCGAAAAATATGAATAAATTTCTTTTCGACAATTGTGGCGCAGAAGGAAGACCCGGCAGAGAGACAAAATGAGCCATTTTAGAAAAACGATCAACGACCACCCAGATGACTGAATTGTTGCGGGATGGTGGCAGATCGGTGATGAAGTCCATAGCAATATGGGACTATGGTTGTTCAGGTACAGGTAAAGGAAGGAGGAGACCTGCCGGCTTCTGGCATGGAGTCTTGTCACGGGCACAGGTTGTACAAGCCCGAACGAAATCAGTCACATCCTTCTCCAGGGAAGGCCACCAATAGTGTCTGGAAATCAACTGCACAGACTTCTTGACACCAGCATGTCCTGCCAAATGAGAAGAGTGACCCCATTTAAGAATTTTGAGGCGAAGGTGTGAAGGTACAAAGGTCTTCCCTGGAGGAACTTGCACAAGAGTGGTTGGAGCAGAGGAGATCAGACACTCAGGAGGTATTATGTGCTGTGGAGGGGCTTCAGATTCGGAGACATCGGTGGAACGTGATAGTGTGTCAGCTCTGACGTTCTTGTCGGCTGGACGAAAATGAATTTCAAAATTGAAGCGGGCAAAAAACAATGTCCATCTAGCTTGGCGAGGATTTAATCGCTGGGCAGTCTGGAGATACGATAAATTTTTATGATCCGTGTAAATGATGATGGGATGCAGGAACCCCTCCAAAAGATGTCTCCACTCCTCAAGTGCCAATTTAATGGCCAAAAGTTGACGATCTCCAATCGAATAACTTTTTTCTGCAGAAGAGAAAGTCTTGGAGAAAAAAACGCAAGTGCGATTTTTTCCAGTAGCGTTTTTTTAGTTAAAACGGCACCGGCACCGACAGAAGAAGCATCCACTTCGAGAATAAAAGGCTTTGAGGGATCAGACCTGGACAGAACAGGAGCAGAAGCGAAGGCAGCCTTGAGTTGGTTAAAGGCCTCCTCCGCCATTGGTGGCCAGGACCTCGGGTTCGCGTCTTTCTTGGTCAATGCTCCAATAGGTGCAACGATGGTGGAGAAGTGGGGAATACATTTATGATAGTTGTTAGCGAACCTGAGGAAACGTTGGATAGCTCGCAGTCCAGAGGGGCGTGGCCAATCCAGAAACGCAGAAAGCTTGTCAGGGTCCATTTGAAGGCCTTGACTGGACACAATGTATCCCAGGAAAGGTAGACTGCTGCGTTCAAAGAGACATTTTTCAAACTTAGCATAAAGATGATTTTTGCGTAGGAGCTGTAACACCTGACGGACATGGAGGCGATGTTCCTAAGAGTTGGAAGAAAAAATAAGAATGTCATCCAGATAGACAACAACACAGGTATACAGCATGTCACGAAAAATGTCATTGACAAAGTCCTGGAAAACTGCAGGGGCGTTGCAAAGGCCGAAAGGCATGACAAGATACTCAAAATGTCCGTCACGGGTGTTGAATGCAGTCTTCCACTCGTCTCCTTCACGTATACGGATAAGATTATAAGCCCCTCTTAGATCAAGTTTGGTAAAAAATTTTTTGCTCCCCGCAGACGGTCAAACAGTTCAGAGATAAGGGGGAGTGGATAATGGTTCTTTACTGTAATTTTATTTAAACCGCGGTAATCGATGCATGGACGTAGGGATCCATCTTTCTTAGCAACGAAGAACCCTGCTCCAGCAGGGGAAGAAGATTTTCTGATAAATCCTTTTTTTAGATTTTCTTGAACATTCTCGGACATGGCTTGGGTCTCTGGAGCAGAGAGTGGATAAATCCTGCCATGGGGCGGAGAAGTACCAGGAAGAAAGTCAATAGGGCAGTCAAAGGGTCTGTGTGGTGGTAAGACCTCTGCTTGCTTTTTACAAAAATCATCAGAAAAGTCCTGGTAGGCCTTAGGCAGGGCTGTCAGAGGTGAAGCGATGGGTACTTGACTGGAGGGTAAAGTCTTAAGGCATCGCTTGTGACAGGTAGGACCCCAACTCTTAATGTCCCCAGAAGACCAGTCGAGGATAGGTGAGTGACGCTGGAGCCAAGGCAAGCCAAGTAGAACTTCTGAGGTACAGTTGGGAAGCACAAAAAATTCAATGTTCTCATGATGGAGGACACCAACGTTCATGCGCAAGGGCTCTGTGCGATAGCACACGGTACAATCCAGATTCTGTCCACTCATGGAGGAAATGAAGAAGTGCTTGACGAGACAGGTCACAGGGATGTTGAATCTGTTGACTAATGAGGCCTCAATGAAATTTCATGTTGAACCAGAGTCCAGAAAGGCCACAGCAGAAAAGGCAGTTTTAGCAGGCAAAGAAATCCGTACAGGAATTGTCAGGCGTGGAGAGGATGAATCCACACCCAGTAACGCCTCTCCCACGTTTACTAGGTGCGTGCGTCTTCCCAGACCCGGAGGACGAAGAGGACAGTCCTTTAGGAAATGCTCAGAGCTTGCACAGTACAGGCAAAGGTTCTCATTCCTACGGCGAGTCCTCTCAAGTTGGGTCAGGCGAGACCGATCCACTTGCATAGCCTCCTCGTCGGAAGGCACAGTAACAGGTTGCAGCGGATGCTGAAAGAGAGGTGTTAGGCGGGGAAACCGCCTGGTGTGAACAAGATCCTTTTCGTGGCATAGCTCCTGTCGCCTTTCTGAAAAACGCATATCAATGCGGGTGGCCAAATGGATTAGTTCAGACAGGGCTGAAGGTATCTCTCGTGCGGCCAGAACATCTTGAAGGTCGCGCAGAGAGCCTCATTATTCCAGGCTAATTCTGAAGCAAGAGTCCGAAACTGAATGGTGTAATCGCCCACTGTAGAGCTTCCTTGGACAAGATTCAACAAAGCCGTCTCGGCTGAAGAAACCCGGGCTGGTTTCTCAAAGACAGAGCGTACTTCTGAGAAGAAGGTCTGGACTGAAGTGCTGACTGGATCGTTGTGGTCCCAAAGCGGAGTGGCCCAAGACAAGGCCTTTCCAGAAAGTAAGCTGACCACGAATGCCACCTTTGACCGTTCAGTTGGAAATCGGTCAGCCAACAGCTCCAAGTGCAGAGAACACTGGGTCAGGAAGCCACGGCACAACTTAGAGTCCCCGTTAAATTTGTCAGGAAGAGAAAGACGGACTCTGGTACAGGAAGCGGCAGCTTGCAATTGAGGAGGTGCAGGAGCTGGCGGAGAAGATGGCTGCTGCAGTAGAGGCAGAAGTTGCTGAATCATTGCAGTCAGTTGGGTCAACTTATGTCCTTGTTGGGCTACCTGTTGAGACTGTTGAGCCACAACGGTGGTGAGGTCTCCAAGGCTTGGTAGCGGCACCTCAGTGGAATCCATGGCCGGATCTACTGTCAGGATCCGGGCTGGCGGATGGTGAGGACACTGTAGGTGGATCCTCTGTGCCGGAGAGGTGATGGCGTGGGCCGTACCAGGGAAACGGAGTCTAAGGGGTTACTGGTATTCACCAGAGCCCACCGCAAAGCAGGATGGACTTGCTACGGCGGTAACCCCCAGGTCGTTCCACCCGGTAGCGACTCAACCTCTCTGGCAGCTGAGATGGCACGGTACAGAAGGACAAGGCAAAGGTAAGGTCAGACATAGCAGAAGGTCAGGGCAGGCGGCAAGGTTCTTAGTCAGGGGCAACAGCAAAGGTTCTGGGTACAAAGGCAATGGACACTCAAGAAACGCTTTCACAAGGCACTAGGCAACAAGATCCGGCAAGGACAGGAAGGGAAAGTGGGGTTTTATAGTGTTTTACAGTGATTGGGCCAGGCACCAATTAATGGTGCACTGGCCCTCTAAATTTAAGAGAGCCGGCGCTCGCACGCCTTGGAGAATGGGGCCGTGCGTGCCGGGAGGACACAGCATGCAGAGGGAGGTAAGTAGAACGGGATGCGGCCTGCGGGGGGACTTGTGCCGCCATGCAGATCGCATCCCCGCCGGCAGCACCGTAGCAGCGCTCCCGGTCAGAGGGACAGACCGGGACGCTGCAGGAGGACACATGCGGTGAGCGCTCCGGGATGGATGCGGGACCCGAATCGCTCGGCGTTACAAAAGCACTGATAGAGAGAGAGAGAGAGAGAGGGGTGTACAGCAACTCAAAAGTTTAAAGGGACCAGTTAGACAGAACAGTAAAAGCCATTGTCACCTGCTATTAGTGCCTAATAGTACTTTACTGGGCTCTACTACACAGCGATTCTGTACTGCTGCAGTTGGTTGTACAACAACTGTGAAGCTAACGGGCCAGTTAGGGTGAGCACGAAAAGCTACAGTCACCTGATTACTGTGACTAATACATAGTCTTCCTCTCATAAGTTTAAACTGTAAGTGTCCTGAAACACAAATTTGGGCCTAGTTACTGTGAAAGGCCAGCCACCTGCTACAACGGATAATACATTGTTCCCTCCCACCTTTTCGAGGAAAGTGTTACTCTTCTTAAAAAGGGTGGCCCCACATAGGAACCTCTTTAGGCACCTTAGACTCCGCTCCTTGGCACGGCCTGTGTCATTTGCCACACAGGTCCAGCAGATCCACTACCTCTCCAACTCCAGACCACCGTGGTACTGCGGATCTACTACCTCCTGAGTTCCAGTTGACTGCGGTGAGTCTAACACTCATTCTGCCACCATATGTTCTCCTCAAGCTGATGCCAGCTCCAGGCTGTCTTATTCTGCCACCATATGTTCTCCTCATGCTGATGCCAGCTCCAGGCTGTCTCATACTGCCATCATATTTTCTCCTCATGCTGATGCCACCTTCAGGCTGTCTCATTCTGCCACCATATGTTCTCCTCATGCTGCCGCCAACTCCAGGCTGTGTCATTCAGCCACTATATGGTCTCCTCATGCTTCCGCCACATCCAGGCTGTGTCATTCAGTCACTACTATATGGTCTCCTCTTGCTGCCGTCAACTCCAGGCTGTGTCATTCAGCCACTATATGGTCTCCTCATGCTTCCGCCACCTCCAGGCTGTGTCATTCAGCCACTATATGGTCTCCTCTTCCTGCTGCCACCTCCACACTGTGTCATTCAGCCACTATATGGTCTCCTCATGATTCCGCCACCCTCAGGCTGTGTTATTCAGCCACTATATGGTCTCCTCTTTCTGCCCCCACCTCCACGCTGTGTCATTCAGCCACTTTATGGTATCCTCTTGCTGCTGCCAACTTCAGGCTGTGATATTCAGCCACTATATGGTCTCCTCTTGCTGCCACCACCTCCAGGCACTGTCATTCAGCTACTATTTGGTCTCCTCTTGCTGCTGCCAACTCTTGGCTGCGTCATTCAGCCACTATATGGTTTCCTCTTGCTGCCGCCAACTCCAGGCTGTGTCATTCTGCCAGATTATGGTCTCCTCATGCTGCTGCCACCTCTAGGGCGTGTCACTGTGCCGCCATGTGGTCTCCTCATGCTACTGGCACATTAAATAAAACTTTTTAGGTTCATCTATTTGAAATCTTCAATTTAAATGCTAAGCCCTTTGGTCTCGTCAGGCTGTTGCCACCTCCAGGGGGGGGGGGGGGGGGGGGGTCATTCAGCCACTATACGGTCTCCTAATGCTGCTGCCACCACCTCCTAATGCTTTGCTACAGTGATTCTAATAGTGAGGCCTCTAATCTGCATGTCATACTGAATAACAGTATTATTTCACTAACACAGCACACTCCCTATGCATGTTACCCCAAGGCAAAGTGTTCTACACCCCTATAGAGGCTCTTTGTAGTCCAGAAATAGCTGTTTTTAATAGCGATTCGCAACAAATAAATTCAGACCGAACCAAATGTTTTCGGAAAATTCAGCGAATCGTCCGAATCAAATTTTTAAAAAACTCCCTCATCTCTGGTAGCCAGGTAAGAAATTATGTAGGTAGTCAGTCAGCTGTGCCCACAACGGCCTGAAAAACCCTCCACATATATAATGTGATGGTATAATGTGGTCCATAATGTGTGGGTATGCAGGTGCAGAGCAACCTAAGGCTATGTTCACATGGCAGAATTTCTCTCAGAAACGTTTTGCAGAATTTGGAATTTCTGTGCTTTCAAAACACAGATTCTGCTCAAATCCCAATAACTTCAAGGAGCTCTGAATGGAATTCTGCTAAATTTAAAGACATGTTTTGTAATTTTGTGGAATTCTGCTGGGTGAGTGGAACAGTGAAATCCCCATTGAAGATAAAGGGCATATCATTGTCGCTCATACTCTGTGGAACGCACCTGCACTGTAGTTTGTCCCCATAATATTCTCAATAAAGAAGCCTTTGGATACCATTTTCCTTTTAACTTTGTTACTAAGGCATCACATTGCCCCTGATTTACTATTTTAAAGACATGTCTTGTCGGGTTGTGCGCTAGATTCTGCCGCCAGAATTGAAAACAACCCGACTAACTCTACATTTTACTGAGAAAACCTGAAAAAGGGGTGTGGCTGTCGGGGAAAGGGGGCGTGTCCCCAACATTTTCAGAAAACCCCAACCAATTTTTTTTTTAGGGAATTAAAACCCACAAAGAAAATTACACTCCACTCTTAGTAAATCAGGGCCATTGTTGTTTCATGGCAAGGCATTATCTGGTGCATATTGAGAAGTGTGAATTTGTATAGTATCTGAGTGCCTATGAGCAATACCAGCGAGTATATCTATCAGAGGGAAGTGCCACCATACCCTCTTTCTGTAGCTATGGAAAATGTATTCTTCTATAGGTCTTACCATATATACTCGAGTATAAGCCGACCCGAATATAAACCGAGGCCCCTAATTTCTCCCCAAAAACCCATGAAAAGTTATTGACTCGACTATAAGCCTAGGGTGCGAAATACATCATCCGCCCCATGTCATCATCCCCCCCATGTCATCATCCAGACCCCCGTCATTAACACCCCCTCATCATCACCCTGTCATCATCCCCCCCTTCATCATCACCACCTGTCATCATCCCTCCTTCATCATTACCCTGTCATCATCCCCCCTTCATCATCACCGCCTGTCATCATCCCCCCCTTCATCATCACTGCCTGGGATCATCCCCTGTCATCATCCCACCCCCCCTTCATCACCACTGCCTGTCATCATCCCCCTGTCATCATCCCACCCCCCCTTCATCATCACCGCCTGTCATCATCCCCCTGTAATCATCCCACCCCCCCTTCATCATTACCACCTGTCATCATCCCCCTGTCATCATCCCACCCCCCCTTCATCATCACCGCCTGTCATCATCCCCCTGTCATCATCCCACCCCCCCTTCATCATCACCGCCTGTCATCATCCCACACCCCCCCTTTATCATCACCGCCTGTCATAATCCCCCCCCTTCATCATCACCGCCTGTCATCATCCACCTGTCATCATCCCACCCCCCCTTTCATCATCACCGCCTGTCAATCCAGTGGTCTTCAACCTGTGGACCTCCAGATGTTGCAAAACTACAACTCCCAACAGGCCCGGACAGTCCAGGCATGCTGGGAGTTGTAGTTTTGAAACATCTGGAGGTCCGCAGGTTGAAGACCACTGCGGCCTTCATCATCATCCAGACCCCCCTTTTAGTTTCCTACTCACCTCCCCTCGGTGGGAAGGAAGGGTGAGCTGGTCCGGGCCATCTATTCTGCAGGGACCGTCCGGTGGGGAGGGTTAGTCGTTCCGGGCTGTCCATTTTCATCTGGGGGGGGCCCTCTTCTCTGCTCCGGGCCCGGCCCCAGACTAGTGACGTTGCCTTGATGACGACGCACAGGGACGTTCATGCGCAGGGACGACGGCATCATTGATGGCCCAGACCAGCTCACCCTTCCTTCCCACCGAGGGGAGGTGAGTAGAAAACTAAAGAGGGGGGGGGGGTTCTGGATGATGACGAAGGCCCGGGCAGTGGTCTTCACCCTGCGGACCTCCAGATGTTTCAAAACTACAACTCCCAGCATGCCTGGATAGCCGATGGCTGAGCAGGCATGCTGGGAGTTGTAGTTTTGCAACATCTGGAGGTCCGCAGGTTGAAGACCGCTGGGAAGGGATTGACAGGCGGAGAGTTCACTCGAGTATGAGCCGAGGGGGGTGTTTTCAGCACGAAAAATCGTGCTGAAAAATTGGGCGTATACTCGAATTTATACAGTATCCCATCAGGGAAGAGAAACAGATGAAATAATCAAGTGTAAAGCAATCTGCTATATACATGATATAATAGTTAGGGACATGTTTCAGCATCGCTGCGATATCAGTCGCCTTCTCTTCCTACTTTTGTTTCTTTTTTTATATTTGATCTATAGGAATAAGATTTAACCCTATATCTTGATCTATAGGAATAAGATTTAACCCTATATCTTGAGATATTTCATATAAGAAAACATGACAGCACATATAGGCATATGAACATAGTCCTCTACAAGGGCCTGACTCCATTATGATGTCATTGTTAGGTCACTCACTATACTACCACCTCCATCTTGTGACGGTGACTCCACTCACTTTCCTCCTTACCACACGGACAGACACAATGAAGCTTCTGGAGCTCTTACAAGTTACCGCCATTCTTCTGTGTCAGTTTATGGATCATGGCGCTCTTTTTCCTCACCATAGAAGTAAGTACACAAATATAGAACTATTGTTAGGCCGGCGTCACCCATTGTAGTTCTTGGGCCAAAGTCAGATGTGGATCCAGCAAGATGAAGAAGTGTATGTCCTTCCTTTGTATCTCCAATTCCTTTTGCATCCACTTCTTGTTTTGGCTCAAAGGACTAAGTTAAAAAAACTGCCACAAAAACTGCAGCATTGAAAACAAATATACAAGGAAGTCAGAAGTGGATTCAAAGAAATGGGAAATATAAAGGAAGAACTTACACCTCTCCTTCCTGCTGGATCCACTTCTGTCGGCATTGGCATTTAAAAAAAAAATATTATGGGGAAATTTATCAAAGAGGAAACATGGTACTTTCCTTTTCAAAAAACACCTCTGAAAAATGAACGTACCAATCTGGTTGCTACGGTAACTGCACCACTTTTTTTCTACATAGGTTTTCATAAATCTCCCTCTAGAGCAGGGGTCTTAAACTGTGGCCCTCCAGATGTTGCAAAACTTCAACTCCCAGCATGCCCGGACAGCCAACGGCTGATACTAACGGCAGTTGGCTGCAGCTAACGGCTGTCCGGGCATGCTGGGAGTTGAAGTTTTGCAACATCTGGAGGGCCACCAGTATGAGACCACTGTTCTAGAGTATGTAACCCCCTATAATAGAGATGGGGACCTACCCGACTCAGCCTCTGTCCACACTGCATTCAGTACATATGAAGTGTGCATCAGTCGTATACCATACATATATAATTCACTGTCAATGTAAAAATAAAAGGTATTGCAGGGAATTTATCAAAATCTGTGTGAAATAAGAATGGTGCAGTTGCCCATAGCAACCAATCAGATTGCTTCTTTCTTTTAAAAAGGTCTCTGAAGAAATGATCGATCTAATAGGTTGCTATGGGCAACTGCACCCCTCTTCATCTACACAGATTTGAATAAATCTCCCCCATTGTGTTAGAGCGATTATCATATTGCTGCATACTGGTGACTAGGTCATAGGCTGGTGTATGGAAACATTGGGGGAGTACAGATTGTATCATGGCGGACATTATTATTAGAGCATTCAGGCAATCTGTTTATGTGCGGCATCTCTAGGAGAGTACATTGGCTCTAAAATCTATAAACGGAGGGTAGGACGGTATTAAAGGGGTTTTACACCACTAAAAATGTATCTGCTATCCAAAATATATGGGATGAGGTAACATTGTGGGGTTTCTGAAGCTCCCATCAAAATGGAGGGGCAGTCACACGTACGCACTGCGACTCCATCTATTGCCTACAGGCACTGACAGAGATACAGAGATTACTGTACTAAGCTATATAAGCATGTCTATATTTCATTAGGAGCTTCAGGACCCCTATTCTCAAGGGTGGTCTCTTCAAAGTAGATGGCCAGTATCCATAATATATAACAGAACTGAAAAGTGGTCACAGGAAATCTGGTCTTGACCAGGCGGTGTTTTTTCAAAGAGATGGTCTTTTGGAGAGATTGTGCACTGCCGCTCCATCTATTGTCTACAGGAACTGACAGAGATGGCGAAGTACCGTATTTAGCTATCTTAGCCATTTGTTAGTGGCAGTACACAAGTGTGACCACCACTTCATTTCAATGGAGGCTTCAGGACCCCTATTCTCAAGATTATGGGGGTTCCATCAGATAAACCTCCTGCGATCATCCCACTAATCATAAATTCTCCCCACAGTCTCTACCCCTCTAGCATGTGGAGATCGACCTTTGGCAGGCCAGGAATTTGGCTCACGCATTGTTGGTGGAAAAGATGCCCTACCTGGGTCCTGGCCATGGTTAGTCAGTATCCAGCAAGCCATAGACGAGGATCATTTTGTGCACGTGTGCGGAGGCTCCATCTTGAATGATAAATGGATTCTAACAGCTGCCCACTGCTTCAAGAACCAAGCTGAGTAAGACATTCCCTCACTATCTCTGTTACCATTGAATCACATACCTCTCAGGTTATGTCTAGATTTATACACTGAAGATTGGTATAGGCTTGATGTAATAATAAGTCTTCAGGGTCTGAGACAGTGGTAGCACTTTGACATACTATTAAATAAGCTTGAACAACTTTCCAAAAGTTTGACTCACTGAACATTCAGAAAGTGTTTGGTTTGTTGCGAAGCCGTTGGTTTACTGTAACATCTTGCTGGGCCTATAGTTTCATTTCTCCTTCCACAGGGTTTAGGTAGCAACACCAGGCTACACCGGGTACTTAGGTATACAGTATATATTGTAAATGTTTGCTAATATGCGGAGGTGTAACTTGTAGCTCCTGGGCCCCAATACAAACTCTGCAACAGGGCCCCATATGCCAGTTATAATACTGATCTCTTGATGTGCTTTAGGGCCCCCTTAGGCACCAGGGCCCCGATGTGACTGCTACCTCTGCACTCCCTGTAGCTACGCCCCTGCTGATATGATCCAATATCTTTCTTAATTCCTATTGTTTCAGCTCTGTGTTCTCTTGGAGACTGGTGTTTGGAGGGCATAAGCTGTCAGCGTCTGGCCCTGAAGTTCAGATTCGGGCCATATCCAAAAAGATAGAACATGAGAATTATGACCCGGACACAGAACGCAATGACATTGCACTGCTTTCTATAGATCGTCCCATCTCTTACAATGAACACATTCAACCAGCGTGCCTTCCTCCGAAAACTGCACAAGTTCCACTCATGACCGATTGCTATATTGCCGGCTGGGGTGTTCTGGAAGAAGAAGGTATATATATGATTTTAAATCAGGATTATGACTGTTCTGTATATTTGAATTTTACTATTTATCTTTTATAGGGGGTTTCTTGGACTTTTAGACTGATGGCCTATCCTCAGGATAGACCTGAGGAAAATCCAGAATAATCCTTTAAGTGTACGGTCACATGGGCGAGTTGCCCACGTGTATCCCGCTGCAGGTTTGAGCTGCGGGTGGGTGTTCCACGGCAGATTTCCGCAGTGGAAATTCCTCTGCAACTCAAACCCGCAGCAGAAAGCTTGCGGCTAAACTGCACATGTGAACGTATCCTTAACCAGTATCTCAAATTTTATATGTACTTTGAATTGTTATAACAGGGGAGATCTGACTGACAGACAGAATAACCTTCATCTATTAGCCAGAACAGAGTGTGGCTTCAGAGAATGTCACTTTTTACTGATTACTTTTACTTGGATGCATTTACATGGACGGCCTAATAATTTCAATGGGCCCGTTGTTATACCTATTATATACCTATATATTAAATATGCAGAATATCTCCTTAACCTCATTACAATATACAGCAGTGTCCTATTCCTAAGCCACATACAAGTACCAGGGCTAAATTTCCTCTATATTTTGTCCTATCTAATGAAAACCAACAGGATATAAATGTCATAGAGGGAAGGATTCCCTGTTTAGGGCGCACTCAGCTACAGTGTAAGAGCAGATCTATCCATGGCAGATTGGGGCCCATTCATCTACAGATTCTTTTAAACATGGCCAATATTTCATCTGACAATACAACAGTAACCTTCTGCTACATATGGGGAGTCTAAAGGTGCCCATTTACCTTATACTAAAGTCATCCGAACCTGCAGCTGTTCTGAACATTCCTGTGTATGAGGAGATCAAGAGAGATAACTGTAGGACACGTCTACCCACCTCAAAGTCTGGGCAAAATTCTCATAACTTATAACGTTTCCTTTGCAGCCACAGAACCATCGGATATTCTTCAGGAAGCCCATGTAGACCTGATTTCTACAAAGCGTTGCAATAGCACGGCATGGTATAATGGCGCTGTGGGTGTCTACAACCTATGTGCAGGTTATGAGAAAGGAGGCATTGATAGTTGTCAGGTGACTATAGTGTGATGAAATGCAGCCATATGTAAAAAAATAACCTTCAGGTATTTGTACTGATATATTTTCTGTTCTGTCCTATAGGGTGACAGCGGGGGACCACTGATGTGCAAGGAGCCTAAGGCTCGAACCTACTCAGTGGTGGGTATAACCAGTTGGGGATCAGGCTGTGCACAGGCACAAAGCCCAGGGATTTACACCTCTACCCAATACTTTCTCAACTGGATCATGGACAAAACTGAGTCCAACCCGACCGCTAAGAAGCGCAAGCTTGGATAAGTCACCGATAAATAGACACTATGTTTTGCATGTTAGTAACACCTTGAACATGTTTACTTCAAAATAATAAAAATTACTGAAAACATATTACTTGGTATTTTTAAATGTTACAAGAAGCAGATTTTACACATATTGGTAAAACAGATTGTTGAAACAGATTGTTGGGTTTCCATTGTATATAAGGTAAAACCCACATAAGTGCCAGATTTCCCTTCTGCCCTGGTATATGTGAACTCCCAATGTATTCTATTTTTATAATGGAAGTATTGGCTAAAAAATTCAAATAGTGTGTTCCTGAATAGCCAAGATAAAACCCCAAATCTAAAAATCATTGATATTTCCTCAGGGGGTCTCCAAGTTGATTTCAGAAACCAAGGATAATTATAATTAACATTTGCTGGGGGATGATTCTGTCTCAACTAACAAGGGTGTAACTTAAAGGTGTACTCCAGTGGAATAAATCTTATCACCTATTCTCACAGTTGGTCATGGAGGATCTAAGAGGGAAGACATTTTATAAACTGACTCGTTGCAATAATGGCGTCCTATTACCGTACCACATTGGAATTCAATGGACTATTTGCAGCAACCCATTCATTCACAAATGTTTGTAAAGGTGACTGCATTGGTAGGTAGCTTTTTAGCTAGCTATATAGTTAGGTAGCCATGTAGCTAGCCATATAGGTAGGTAGCCAGTTAGATAGGTAGGTAGCTTTGACGGTAGGTAGGAAGCCAGTTAACTAGGTAAGTAGCTATGTAGATAGGTAGGTAGGCAGGCAGCTAGGTACATAAGTAGGTAGGTAAGTAAATAAGTAGGTAGGTAAATATGTGGGTGAGTAGGTGCTAGGAAGGTAGCCAGGAAGGTTGCTAGGAAGCTAGATAGGTAAGTAGGCAGCTATTTAGGTAGGTATACAGGTAGATAGCTATGCTGGTAGGCAGAAGGTAGGTAATTATGTTGGTAATTAGCTAAGTAGGTAATCATGTTGGTTTGTAGCCAGGTAGGTAACTATGTTGATAGGTAGCAAGGTATGTAGCTATGTAGGTAGGTAGTCAGGTAGGTATTTATGTTGGTAGGTAGTCAGGTAGATAGCTACATTGGTTGGTAGCCTGGTAGGCTAGTTATATTAGTAGATAGTCAGTAAAGTAGCTATGAAGGTAGATAGCCAGGTAGATAGCTATGTGGTAGGTAGCCAGGTAGGTAGTTATGCTGGTAGGTAGCCATATTAGGAACAGAAGGTGTTTATAGGAGGCATGTGGCTGGCACTCATGGTGGGAACGTGGAAGGCCCCTTGTATGTTGTGGCATTTATATGCACAGTATATGGAGGAATGTGACTGCACTGTATCTACAGGCAAAATGGGAGAACTTGAGGCCTTGATACTGGAGGAACATATTGATATAGTTGGGGTCACTGAGACATGGCTGGACTCCTCGCATGACTGGGATGTTAATCTACAGGGGTTTACACTGTTTCAAAAGAATAGGGTGAACAGGAAAGGTGGTGCAGTATATCTGTATGTTATAAGTGATATTAAAGTTAGTGTGAATGATGCCATAGTGTGTGATGATTGTGAGGATGTGGAATCAATGTGTGTAGAATTACACAAGGAGGTAAACACTGAAAAGATAATTTTTGGTGTAATCTATAGACCCCCTAACATCACTGAGGAGACAGAAGGTCAGCGGCATACACAAATAGAGAGGGCTGCCTGGGCGGGTACAGTGGTAATAATGGGAGATTTTAAAGGTGTACTCCCTTTAATCAACTGGTGCCACATAATTAAACAGATTTGTAAATTACTTCTATTTAAAAATCTTAAACCTTCCAGTACTTATCAGCTGCTGTATGCTCCACAGGAAGTTCTTTTCATTTTTAATTTCCTTTCTGTCTGACTACAGTGCTCTCTGCTGACACCTCTGTCCATGTCAGGAACTGTCAAGAGCAGGAGCAAATCCCCATAGCAAACCTCTCCTGCTCTGGACAGTTCCTGACATCAGCAGAGAGCACTGTGGTCAGACAGAAAAGAAATTCAAAAAGAAAATAACTTCCTGTGGAGCATATGAATCATGGTACAGTCGATGGAAGATGTGCATAAGTTACAAGCTGACGAGGACACGCTAAGTGTCTGGGCATCCACTTGGCATATAAGGTTCAATGTGCGTATATGTTATGCACTGTCAGGATCCGGGTACTGTGAGGATACTGGTGGTGGATCCTCTGTGTCAGTGGGGTAATGACGTGGGCCGTACCAGGGGAACGGAGTCTAAGAGGTTACTGGTATTCACCAGAGCCCGCCGCAAAGCGGGATGGACTTGCTGCGGCAGGTAACCCCCAGGTCGTTCCACCCGATAGCGACTCAACCCCGACTGACTGCTGAGATAGGCGCGGTACAAGGGATTAGGCAAGAGCAAGGTCGGACGTAGCAGAAGGTCAGGGCAGGCAGCAAGGATCGTAATCAGGGGCAATGGCAGGAGGTCTGGAACACTGGCTTGGGACATACAAGGAACGCTTTCCGGCAATACAGGGAAGGGGAAGTGAGGTGATATAGACCAGTGCACAGGTGAATTCACTCATTTGGGCCAGACGCCAATCAGCGGCGCACTGGCTCTTCAAATCGCAGAGAGCCGGTGCGCGCGCGCCCTAGGCAGCGAGGCCGCGCGGCGGGACTGAACAGACGGGGAACGGGTCTGGTAAGCAGGCTGGGATGCGAACCGCGAGCGGGCGCGTCCTGCATCGCGGATCGCATCCCTGCTAGGGACACTATCGCAGCGGATCCGACCGGGGCGCTGCGAGCAGGTAAACGCTGCGAGCGCTCCGGGGAGGAGCGGGGACCCGGAGCGCTCGGCGTAACATGCACATTGCATGTTAAGGTTATGCATCTGGGTACTAAAAACCTGCATGTATCGTATGGCTTGGGTGGAGTAAAACTGGCAGAGAAGGATCTGGGTGTACTTGTAGATCATAGTCTACAGAACAGCATGCAATGTCAGGCAGCCGCTTCTAAGGCCAGCAGGATATTGTCATGTATCAGAAGAGGCATGGACTCAAGGGACAGGAACACAATACTACCCCTTTATAAAGAATTGGAATATGCTGTTCAGGTTTGGGCACCAGTTTATAAAAGGGATGTTGTGGAGCTGGAAAGGGTGCAGAGACACGTGATTAAACTTATAAACATCTTAGGCTTGGTTCACACTACGTTTTAAGCAATACGGGACCCGTATGTAATGATCTGGCCCAAATGTAATCATCTGGCCCGTATGTAATGCATTTCTGGTCGGCTCATTTTTGCCCCGTTAACGATTTTCCCACTGGTCCTAAAATCTGTGGTCTACGATGGTTTTAGGTCCAGTTAGAGAACCGTATAGTGGGCAAAAATGAGCCGACCAGAGTCAGCGTTTGACTCTGGTCGGCTCATTGAAATGCATTACATACGGGCCTGATATGGATGGGATACGGGAGCGCCCAGTTTTCACTCCCCCCAGCCGTATACGGTCCTGTATTGCTTAAAACGTAGTGTGAACCCAGCATTAGCTATGAGGAAAGATTAAAAGCGTTACATTTGTTTAGTCTTGAGAAGACAGGTTTAAGGGGGATATGATCAATGTATGTAAATATATAAATGGCCCATACAAAAAATATAGGGAAAAAATGTTCCAGATAAAACCCTCTTAAAAGAAAAGGGGGCTCTCCCTCCATCTGGAGAAAAAAAGGTTTAGTCTCAAGGGGTGACACACCTTCTTTACCATAAGAACTGTGAATTTATGGAACAGTCTACCTCAGGAACTGAAAAAAAAATTATGAATAGTGCTCAGCTCCTCCTTGTACATGCAAACAGTCCTCCTCCACCATCTTCAAGATAAAAAAATCCAAGGTATTCACAGCACTGGTAAAACGTCCATTTATTTAATCCATTAAAATCCACATAAAGTAAGGTGCAATCCAACATGTTTGAGGTCAGAAACCTCCCCCTCTGACACATTTCCACCCTACCGGGCCTTAATGATAGATACAGGGGATAGTATTCACAGGTATTTAACCTGTTCAGGACCCAAGACGTATGCATACGTCTTGGGACCCTGGTACTTAAGGACCCAGGACGTATGCATACGTCCTGAGTCATTCCGGTCTCCGCCGCGCGCCGGGCAGAGATCGGAAGCGGATCCCTGCTGAAATCGTTCAGCAGGCATCCAGGGCAAACGGCGAGGGGGGCCATGAAGGCCCCCCATGTCGGCGATCACTGCAAATCGCTGCTGAAATCACAACAGTGATCTGCGGCGATACCGGGCTGATCGGGTCTCTGGGACCCGACCGCCCGGTAATTTTGCATGATCCCGGCTGTCACAGACAGCCAGGACCATGCTGAAGTATAGGAGTGAGGTGGCAAGCCTGCCACCTCCTCCGATCCCCTGCGATTCCTCGGTTAGCTAACCGACCAATCGCAGGGGGGGTGGCGGTTACTACCTCCCGCCCTGCCTGGCCCCTGGAAGTCCGGAGAGGACGGGAGGAAGATCGGAGGACGCGGCGGGGGTCCGGGGGAGTGCTGGGGCCCGGCCCCGGTACTTACCTCGTCCCTGAAGACCCGGATCCTGGCAGCGGAGACGGCGGCCGTGGCGACAGGTGAGTGGATCTTCGGTGGCGTCGCTGGACCTTTGCAGCAGTCCAGACCGCCGTAAAGCGATCTGGACAGCTCCATCTGGTCCCCGTACACTACAACTCCCAGCATGCCCAGACAGCCCTTGGCGTCCAGGCATGCTGGGAGTTGCAGTTTTGCAACATCTGGAGGTCCACAGTTTGGAGACCACTGTGCCCTTCCAGATGTTGCAAAACTACACATCCTCAGCATGCCCTTACTGTCCGGGCATGCTGGGAGTTGTAGTTCTGTAACATCTGCCCCTTCAGATGTTGCAGAACTACAACTCCCAGCATGCCTGGACAGTTTTGGCATACTGGGAGTTGTAGTTTTGCATCATCTGGAAGGGCACAGATTGGGAACCACTGTATTAGTGGTCTGAAAACTGTAGTCCTCCAGATGTTGCAAAACTACAACTCCAAGCATGCTGGGAGTTGTAGTTCGGCAACATCTGGCTCTAAAGATGTTGCCGAACTACTACTTCCAGCATGCCTGAGAATGTTTGGGAGTAGTGGTTTTGCAACAACTGGAGGCACACTGGTTGGGAAACATTGTCTGTTTTCCAACTCAGTGTTTCCCAACCCGTGTGCCTCCAGCTGTTGCAAAACTATAACTACCAGCATGCACTGATAGACTGTGCATGCTGGGAGTTGTAGTTTTGCAACAGCTGGAGCCCCCCCCCCCCCCCCCCGTGAATATACAGGGTACATTCACATGGGCTGGGGGCTTACAGTGAGTATCAGGCTGCAAGTTTGCAGGAAACTCGCTGTAATAAAATAAAAAGTAAAAAACACTACATAAACACATACCCCTACACAGCCCCCCTCCCCAATAAAAATTAAAAACGTCTGGTACGCCACTGTTTCCAAAATGGAGCCTCCAGCTGTTGCAAAACAACAACTCCCAGTATTGCCGGACAGCTGTCGACTGTCCAAGCATGCTGGGAGTTTTGCAACAGCTGGAGGCACCCTGTTTGGGAATCAGTGGCGTAGAATACCCCTATGTCCACCCCTATGCAAATCCCTAATTCAGGCCTCAAATGCACATGGCGCTCTCTCACTTCGGAGCACTGTCGTATTTCAAGGCAACAGTTTAGGGCCACATATGGGGTATCGCCAAACTCGCGAGAAATTGCCTAACAAATTTTTTTTTGGGGGGGTCTTTTTCTCCTTTCACCCCTTAAGAAAAGGTGAAGTTGGGGTCGTCACCAGCATGTTAGTGTAAAAAAAAATTTTTTACACTAACATGCTGGTGTTGCCCTATACTTTTCATTCTAACAAGAGGTAAAAGGGAAAAAAGCCCCCCAAAATTTGTAATGCAGTTTCTCCCGACTACGGAGATACCCCATATGTGAGCGCAAAGTGCTCTGGGGGCGCACAACAAGGCCCAGAAGGGAGAGTGCACCATGTACATTTGAGGTAATTTGCACAGGGGTGGCTGATTGTTACAGCGGTTTTGACAAACGCAAAAAAAACAAAACCCCACATGTGACCCCATTTCGGAAACTACACCCCTCACGAAATGTAATGAGGGGTGCAGTGAGAATTTACCCCCCACTGGTGTCTGACAGATCTTTGGAACAGTGGACTGTACAAATTAAAAGTTTTGTACAGCCCACTGTTCTAAAGATCTGACAGACACCAGTGGGGGGGGGGGGGGGGGGAGGGGGTAAATGCTCACTGTACCCCTTGTTACATTCCTCAAGGGGTCTAGTTTCCAAAATGGTATGCCATGTGGGGGTTATTTTGCTGTTCTGGCACCATAGGGGCTTCCTAAATGGGACATGCCCCCCGAGCAAAATTTGCTCTCTAAAAGCCAAATATGACTCCTTCTCTTCTGAGCATTGTAGTTCGCCCGTAGTGCACTTCGGGTCAACTTATGGGGTACCTCCATACTCAGAAGAGATGGGGTTACAAATTTTGGGGGGTATTTTCTGCTATCAACCCTTGCAAAAATGTGAAATTTGGGGGGGGAAACACACATTTTAGTGGAAATTATTATTTATTTTTTACATATGCCAAAGTCGTGAAACACCTGTGGGGTATTAAGGCTCACTTAATTCCTTGTTACGTTCCTCAAGGGGTCTAGTTTCCAAAATGGTATGCCATGTGTTTTTTTTTTTGCTGTTCTGGCACCATAGGGGCTTCCTAAATGCAACATGCCCCCCAAAAATAATTTCAGAAAAACGTACTCTCCAAAATTCCCTTGTTGCTCCTTCGCTTCTGAGCCCTCTACTGCACCCGCCGAACACTTTACATAGACATATGAGGTATGTGCTCACTCGAGAGAAATTGGGCTACAAATATAAGTTTACATTTTCTCCTTTTACCCCTTGTAAAAATTCAAAAATTGGGTCTACAAGAACATGCGAGTGTAATAAATGAAGATTGTGAATTTTCTCCTTCACTTTGCTGCTATTCCTAAAAGGTTAAAACGCTGATTGAATGTCATTTTGAATACTTTGGGGGGAGCAGGTTTTCTAATGGGGTCATTTGTGGGGGATTTCTAAGATCAAGACCCTTCAAATCCACTTCAAACCTGAACTGGTCCCTGAAAAATAGTGAGTTTAAAAATTTTGTGAAAAATTGGAAAATTGCTGCTGAACTTTGAAGCCCTTTGGTGTCTTCCAAAAGTAAAAACTCATCAATTTTATGATGCAAACATAAAGTAGACATATTGTATATGTGAATAAAAAAAATTTGGAATATCCATTTTCCTTACAAGCAGAGAGCTTCAAAGTTAGAAAAATTCTAAATTTTCTAATTTTTCATCAAATTTGGGGATTTTTCACCAAGAAAGGATGCAAGTTACCACAAAATTTTACCACTATGTTAAAGTAGAATATGTCACAAAAAAACAATCTCGGAATCAGAATGATAACAAAAACATTCCAGAGTTATTAATGTTTAAAATGACAGTGGTCAGATGTTCAAAAAATGGCCGGGTCCTAAGGTGTAAAATGGCTGGGACCTTAAGAGGTTAAAAGAGTTAGCTCCGACTATACTGGGCATAGAGATTACACACATATTAAAAACACAGCAAGTGCAAAAAAACGAAAAATTGTTATTAATTCGTAACCAAATCTAACCTATGATTCATGCCTTTTGGGTACAAGGTTATCAAGCATGAGAATCCAGAAACCTTTACAGTTTAGCAATTTTGCCCGTCTGTCTCTTCCTCGTAATGGTTTAGTAACCCTTTCAATTCCAGTGATCACAAGGGCACT
This sequence comes from Hyla sarda, assembly GCF_029499605.1. Lineage (NCBI taxonomy): Eukaryota > Metazoa > Chordata > Amphibia > Anura > Hylidae > Hyla > Hyla sarda. Next base: position 43,319,575 of record NC_079193.1, read on the forward strand.
GATATCACCTGAGTGAGAATGTGCAAAATGCTTGGAGGCATTAGAAGGATTTTTGGTAATATGAGTGTCTCCATAGATATGTTCTCGTAATCTATCTTTAATACGTCTACTGGAACATCCTACATAGCCTAAATTGCAACTTGTACATTGTATATAATAAATAGTCCATGTTGTGCTACAATTTATAAAAGATGGAATGACAGACAATGATCCCGCAATAGTTTCACTGATTTCCTTGGTCTGATTCATAAACGCACAGCAACCACATTGGTTACCGCTGCATTTAAAGCAACCCTGCACACTAATCCACGTATTATCAGTGTTATCCTCCTGTACATGTGAGGGTGCCATTATATATCGTAGATTTGGGGGGCGCCTCACAGAAAATCTACAACCTTTAAAGATAACACATTTCAAGGTAACGTCTTGTTCCAGAATAGGAAGATATTTTGAAACAATATTTTTAATCTTACTGTTCTGTTTACTGAAAGTCGTAACAAAAGTAACTGACTCCTCTTTCGGCTGTTTCGTTTTCTGGCTTCTTCTATGTTTAGATTTATTTTCATATAGAAGATCCTCTCTATTCATAGTTTTAACTTTATTCTTAGCGGAGACAATCAAACTATTAGGATAATTTCTTTGTTTTAATCGTTCTGATAGTTTTATACTCTCTGAATCAAAAATCTCCTCCGATGAGCAGTTTCTTTTGCTACAAATAAATTCCCCATAAGGCAAATATTTTATAATATGTCCGGGGTGACATGAATTTCCATGTAACACAGAATTTCAAGCTGTCGTCTTCCTAAAGGTTGAGGTAACAATTTTCTGATCCACAAATTAACATCCAAATATATGATAATTAGTGGGATGAAAATCAGATGTAAATCTGAGCGCACAAAGATTATTGTTAAGGTATCGTATAAAGTTGGGTACGTTCGCTACATCAGATGTCCAGATAATGATAATATTATCTATGTAGCGACCGTACCACAACACATCTGTAACAAAGGGGTTAAGTTCATCAATCAAAAATAACTCCTCCCACTAAAGAATAGCAAGTGAAGGTGAATATTTGGCACCCATAGAGGCTCCCATAGAGGCAGAAAGAATAAACATGTTTAAATCTGTGTTGTGATTAAAATATTTATCCAGATGAAATTCTATCGCTATCAACGCCAATTTATGGGGAATACACGTGTATAGGGTTTCAATATTACACGTAAGCCACTTATAATTTGCCACTGTATGTCATTTAGGACACCAAGCAAATGCTTCATGTCCCTAACATATCCAAAAGTACGTTTCACTAAGGTTTGCAAAAATTGCTCAACCCACTCACATACAGATTTGTTTGAAGAGCCAATTCCCGCCACAATAGGTCTTAGTGGTGGCAGAAATTGCGAACTTCTCGGCTCGGCAGTTGATGACTTTTCCTGCATAAATTAGTTCAGCTTTCAGGTGCTCCGGTGGGCTGGAAAAGGTGGATACAGTCCTAGGAGACTCTTTCCTAGAACTGTGTCCACCTTTTCCAGCCCACCGGAGCACCTGAAGGCTGAACTAATTTATGCAGGATAAGTTATCAACTGCCGAGCCGAGAAGTTCGTGACGAATAGAATTTACTGTAAGTTCGCTCATCTCTAGCAAGTGTCTAATAAATTAATTCTTGAAAACGATCCAGTGCCCCACACCTCAATTGTGACGGGTAAAAAGATGGATTCCTTAACTCCATAGATCTGGACTCCTCGATCTTACTTTCACAGTCCAACTCTTCATTTAAAGATCTAAGGGAGTTAAGGACAATACAATCCTGAAACGAAAGGGTTCCGGTGTCTTCCAAAGGGTTCATAGTAGGTAACAGTTCAGATTGAAGTAGGACTGTTTGCGATTCTTGTGCAGTTTGGTCAAAAAAATGCCTTTTCACAGTAAGAAGTCTGGAAAAACGGTAAAAGTCTTTGATAGTCTGATACAAGTCAGAATTATATGTAGGTGCATGTGATAAGCCTTTAGCCAGAAGACTAGTCTGAGCATCAGACACAATATAAGAGGATAGATTGACCACATCTCTTTTGTTTGTATTTGCCCCTCACCCGTTGGGAGTATCTCCTTGCGGTGTTTTCGGCCTTCTCGTCTCGTCCGTTTTTTGAGGACTTCTTTTCATTAGATTTTTTCACATATTTAGGCTTGGATTTAGAGTAGTAGGAGGCAGGCTTAGGATTTCTAACAACAGTATCATTATCAGTAGATGTATCAGACACATGACTTGGGTCGTCAGTAGAATCATCCTCTATTTCACTTCGGTTGAAAGTGAAATTTTTTGGAGTTGTATTTTTTTTTTTTTTAATGTTATTTTTATGTTGATTTTCAGAGTATTCGAGGATGGATCTGGGCTGACATTTTTCCCATCTACCCGGTTTAATTATAGTTTTATGCTATAACCTCACAGTGATACTCTGTTGAAGGCATATGCGATATTAATATGTACTTTTGTATTACCTTTTCATTTAATTTTGGTCGTTGTGTTAAGTTGGCCGAACTTTCTGTTTGTAATAATTCTGAAAAATTCCAATAAAAATCATTTGAACCCTAGATTGTCATATTGCTAGAAAAAAATGTGGAACAAACCTGCACTGTAGTCCGTCCCCATGATATTCTCAGTAAAGAAGCCTTTGGACTCTATCTTGGTGAGTTTTACCATTTTCCTTTTAACTTTGTTATAAAGCCATCACATTGGCCCTGAATTACTATTGTAAACAAGACATGTCTTGTCTGGTTGTGCGCTAGACTCTGGCGCCAGAATTGAAAACAACCCGACTAACTCTCCATTTTACTGAGAAAACCTGAAAAATGGGCGTGGCCGTCGGGAAAAGGGGGCGTGTCCCCAACATTTTCACAAAAAACAAACAAATTTGCTAAGGTTTCCACAGAAAATATGGTGGATTTGAGTTGAGGAAAACCCGAAAGATCAGAGCATGTGTAAAAAAAATTAAGCAAAATTTAGGGAAAAGTGCAAAATGTAGGGAAACCTTAGTAAATACCATGGAATTTTTTTTTAGGGAATTAAAACCCACAAAGGAAACTAAACTCCACTCTTAGTAAGTCAGGGCCATTGTTGTTTCATGGCAAGGCATTGTCCCTCATTTACTATCACCAAACCGACAGCATTTGTCGAGTTTATGTTGTCGCACAATGGCCCTGATTTATCAACCTGTCTGAGACAGAAACTGGAGTGATTTTTCCAAGCAACCAATCACAGCTCATGTTTTATATTTTAGGGAGCTCTAGTAAAATGAAAGCTGAGCAGTGATTGGTTGCTTGGGAAAATCACTCCAGTTTCTGTCTCAGACAGACTGATAAATCAGGGCCAATGTCTGCGCCATGGCGCAGACTATGTGCGGCATGTTGCGACACTAATTTCCGAACCACCCGACTCGGCTTGCTGAAAAGCCTAAAAAGGGGCGTTTCCCGACCAAAACCTTACTTTCACACAGATTTACCAATTTTCCCGATCACATTACTCGGGTTTTGTCCTTTTTTTTTCCGACAGCTGCAAGCTGTTGTAAAAAACATGTTAACGTTTGTACAAAGTAGTTTTTTATGTTAAGATATATATATATATATATGCCCCCCGCACTGCGCAATCATAAGCTCCCGGCGCATCTATATACATATGCCTCAAGCGCTATCAAGGACAAGTATTCTTTTAGCAGAGCATCTCTCCGGGAAGCCGCTGTCCAATGCTCTGATAATGTTCCGCTTGTCAATCATAGCGCTTCAGAGGCATATGTGTATAGAAGCGAAGTGGGGACCAGACATATAGCGTTATCTGGTCCCCACTTCGCTTCTATACACAGTCCTCCTCAGTCCAACCACCACAGCTGCCCCATCGCCTCCCACATCCCCGGTGTTATAATGACCTGTTCCCGGGGTCCGCGATCCTTCTGGCTCCGGCACTGCTGCTGTGCGCTGGCACTGTACGTAAAGACGGTGACGTCGTGTTGGGGACATCACTTGTCTTTGCGCATCGCAGCGCACAGCAACAGCGCCGGAGCCAGAAGGATCGCGGACCCCGGGAACAGGTAATTATAACACTGGGGATGGGGGAGGCGATGGGGCAGCTGTGGTGGTTGGACTGAGGAGGACTGTGTATAGAAGCCAAGTGGGGACCAGATAACGCTATATGTCTGGTCCCCACTTCACTTCTATACACATATGCCTCTGAAGCGCTATGATTGACAAGCGGAACATTATCAGAGCATTGGACAGCGGCTTCCCGGAGAGATGCTCTGCTAAAAGAATACTTGTCCTTGATAGCGCTCGAGGCACTTGGGAGCTTATGATTGTGCTGTGAGGGGGGCATATATACTGTATATACATGCGCTGCTGGGGGCATATGTTTTCACTGTGAGGGGGCATATATACTGTATATACATGCGCTGTTGGGGGCATATGTTTGCACTGTGCGGGGGGCATATATACTGTATATACATGCGCTGCTGGGGGCATATGTTTGCGCTGTGCGGGGGGCATATATACTGTATATACATGCGCTGTTGGGGGCATATGTTTGCGCTGTGTGTGGGGCATATATACTGTATATACATGCGCTGTTGGGGGCATATGTTTGCGCTGTGTGTGGGGCATATATACTGTATATACATGCGCTGCTGGGGGCATATGTTTGCGCTGTGCGGGGGGCATATATACTGTATATACATGCGCTGTTGGGGGCATATGTTTGTGCTGTGCGGGGGGCATATATACTGTATATACATGCGCTGCTGGGGGCATATGTTTGCGCTGTGCGGGGGGCATATATACTGTATATACATGCGCTGCTGGGGGCATATGATTGCGCTGTGCGGGGGGAATATATACTGTATATACATGCACTGCTGGGGGCATATGTTTGCACTGTGCGGGGGGCATATATACTGTATATACATGCGCTGCTGGGGGCATATGTTTGCACTGTGTGGGGGCATATATACTGTATATACATGCGCTGCTGGGGGCATATGATTGCGCTGTGCGGGGGGCATATATACTGTATATACATGCGCTGCTGGGGGCATATGTTTGCACTGTGCGGGGGGCATATATACTGTATATACATGCGCTGCTGGGGGCATATGTTTGCGCTGTGCGGGGGGCATATATACTGTATATACATGCGCTGTTGGGGGCATATGTTTGCGCTGTGCGGGGGGCATATATACTGTATATACATGCGCTGCTGGGGGCATATGATTGCACTGTGCGGGGGGCATATATACTGTATATACATGCACTGCTGGGATCATATGTTTGCACTGTGCGGGGGCATATATACTGTATATAAATGCGCTGCTGGGGCATATGTTTGCGCTGTGCGGGGGGCATATATACTGTATATACATGCGCTGTTGGGGGCATATGTTTGCACTGTGCGGGGGGCATATATACTGTATACACATGCGCTGCTGGGGGCTTAAGTTTGCGCTGTGCGGGGGACATATATACTGTATATACATGCGCTGTTGGGGGCATATGTTTGCACTGTGCGGGGGGCATATATACTGTATACACATGCGCTGCTGGGGGCTTAAGTTTGCGCTGTGCGGGGGACATATATACTGTATATACATGCGCTGCTGGGGGCTTAAGTTTGCGCTGTGCGGGGGACATATATATATGTATAACATGCGCTGCCGGGGGGATATGATTGCGCTGTGCCGGGGGCATATATACAATTTACCGTGCGACACAATTTCTAACCGGTGCGACACAATCCGTGCGACATATTAGTAAATGAGGGAGAAAAATACAGGGAGTAAATCAAGAAACACTCAGAGATAAACCCGACATTAGTAAATGAGGCCTTTATCTGGTACAGATTGAGAAGTGTGAATTTGTATAGTATCTGAGTGCCTATAAACAATACCAGCGAGTATATCCCTCAGAGGGCAGTGCCAGCATACCCTCATACCCTCTTTCTGTAACTATGGAAACAATGTATTCTTCTTTAGGTCTTATCCCGTCAGGGAAGGGAAACAGATGAAATAATCAAGTGTAAAGCAATCTGCTATATACATGATATAATGGTTGGGGACATGTTCGCAGTATCGCAGTATCACAGTGATATCAGTCGCCTTCTGTTCCTACTTTTGTTTCTTTTTTTTATATTTGATCTATAGGAATAAGATTTAACCCTATATCTTGATCTATAGGAATAAGATTTAACCCTATATCTTGAGATATTTCATATAAGAAAACATGACAGCACATATAGGCATATGAACATAGTCCTCTACAAGGGCCTGACTCCATTATGATGTCATTGTTAGGTCACTCACTATACTACCACCTCCATCTTGTGACGGTGACTCCACTCACTTTCCTCCTTACCACACGGACAGACACAATGAAGCTTCTGGTGCTCTTACAAGTTACCGCCATTCTTCTGTGTCAGTTTATGGATCATGGCGCTCTTTTTCCTCACCATAGAAGTTAGTACACAAATATAGAACTACTCATATAATGGAGGTTTCACACAAAGTTTTTTGTGGTAATTTTTCTTTTATTATTTTGAGCCAAAGTCAGAAGTGGATTCAAAGAAATGGGAAATGTAAAGGAAAAACTTACACCTCTCTTTCCTGCTGGATCCACTTCTGTCTTTCTCTCAAAAAATAATATGGGGAAATCTATCAAAGCGGAAGCATGGTGCAGGTGCCCATAGCAACCATATTCAGTGCTTCTACTTTCCTTTTCAAAAACACCTCTGAAAAATGAACGTACCAATCTGGTTGCTATGGTAACTGCACCACTTTTTTTCTACATAGGTTTTCATCTCCCTCTAGAGTAGGGGTCTTAAACTGTGGCCCTCCAGATGTTGCAAAACTTCAACTCCCAGCATGTCCGGACAGCCAACGGCTGATACTAACGGCAGTTGGCTGCAGCTAACGGCTGTCCGGGCATGCTGGGAGTTGAAGTTTTGCAACATCTGGAGGGCCACCAGTATGAGACCACTGTTCTAGAGTATGTAACCCCCTATAATAGAGATGGGGACCTACCCGACTCAGCCTCTGTCTACACTGCATTCAGTACATATGAAGTGTGCATCAGTCTTATACCATACATATATAATTCACTGTCAATGTAAAAATAAAAGGTATTGCAGGGAATATATCAAAATCTGTGTGAAAGAAGAATGGTGCAGTTGCCCATAGCAACCAATCAGATTGCTTCTTTCTTTAAAAAAAAAAAGGTCTCTGAAGAAATGAGCGATCTAATAGGTTGCTATGGGCAACTGCACCCCTCTTCATCTTCACAGATTTTAATAAATCTCCCCCATAAAGCGATTATCATATTGCTGCATCCTGGTGACTAGGTCATACGGCTGGTGTATGGAAACATTGGGGGAGTACAGATTGTATCATGGCGGACATTATTATTATAAAATTCAGGCAATCTGTTTATGTGCGGCATCCCTAGGAGAGTACATTGGCTCTAAAATCTATAAACGGAGGGTAGGGCGGTATTAAAGGGGTTTTCCACCACTAAAAATGTATCCGCTATCTAAAATATATGTGATGAGGTAACATTGTGGGGTTTCTGAAGCTCCCTTCAAAATGGAGGGGCAGTCACACGTACGCACTGCGACTCCATCTATTGCCTACAGGCACTGACAGAGATACAGAGATTACTGTACTAAGCTATATAAGCAATTTGTTAGGGGCAGTTTTCAAGTGTGACCACCACTCTATTTCATTGGGAGCTTCAGGACCCCTATTCTCAAGGGTGGTCTCTTCAAAGTAGATGGTCAGTATCCATAATATATAATAGAACTGAAAAGTGGTCACAGGAAATCTGGTCTTGACCAGGCGGTGTTTTTTCAAAGAGATGATCTTTTGGAGAGATTGTGCACTGCCACTCCATCTATTGTCTACACTTCATTTCAATGGAGGCTTCAGGACCCCTATTCTCAAGATTATGGGGGTTCCATCAGATAAACCTCCTGCGATCATCCCACTAATGATAAGTTCTCCCCACAGTCTCTACCCCTCTAGCATGTGGAGATCGACCTTTGGCAGGCCAGGAATTTGGCTCACGCATTGTTGGTGGAAAAGATGCCCTACCTGGGTCCTGGCCATGGTTAGTCAGTATCCAGCAAGCCATAGACGAGGATCATTTTGTGCACGTGTGCGGAGGCTCCATCTTGAATGATAAATGGATTCTAACAGCTGCCCACTGCTTCAAGAACCAAGCTGAGTAAGGCATTCCCTCACAATCTCTGTTACCATTGAATCACATACCTCTCAGGTTATGTCTAGATTTATACACTAAACATTGGTATAGGCTTGATGTAATAATAAGTCTTCAGGGTCTGAGACAGTGGTAGCACTTTGACATACTATTAAATAAGCTTGAACAACTTTCCAAAAGTTTGACTCGCTGAACATTCAGAAAGTGTTTGGTTTGTTGCGAAGCCGTTGGTTTACTGTAACATCTTGCTGGGCCTATAGTTTCATTTCTCCTTCCACAGGGTTTAGGTAGCAACACCAGGCAACACCGGGTACTTAGGTATACAGTATATATTGTAAATGTTTGCTAATATGCAGAGGCGTAACTTGTAACTCCTGGGCCCCAATGCAAACTCTGCAACAGGGCCCCATATGCCAGTTATAATACTGATCTCTTGATGTGCTTTAGGGCCCCCTTAGGCACCAGGGCCCCGGGACTGCAACCTCTGCACTCCCTGTAGCTACGCCCCTGCTGATATGATCCAATATCTTTCTTAATTCCTATTGTTTCAGCTCTGTGTTCTCTTGGAGACTGGTGTTTGGAGGCCATAAGCTGTCAGCGTCTGGCCCTGAAGTTCAGATTCGGGCCATATCCAAAAAGATAGAACATGAGAATTATGACCCGGACACAGAACGCAATGACATTGCGCTGCTTTCTATAGATCGTCCCATCTCTTACAATGAACACATTCAACCAGCGTGCCTTCCTCCGAAAACTGCACAAGTTCCACTCATGACCGATTGCTATATTGCCGGCTGGGGTGTTCTGGAAGAAGAAGGTATATATATATATATATATATATATATATATATATATATATATATATGATTTTAAAGCACGATTATGACTGTTCTGTATATTTGAATTTTACTATTTATCTTTTATAGGGGGTTTCCTGGACTTCTAGACTGATGGCCTATCCTCAGGATAGACCTGAGGAAAATCCAGAAAAATTCTTTAAGTGTACGTTCACATGGGTCAGTTGCCCACGTGTATCCCGCTGCAGGTTTCAGCTGCGGGTGGGTGTTCTACGGCAGATTTTCTGCAGATGAAATTTCTTTGCAACTCAAACCCGCAGCAGGAAGCTCGCGGCTAAACTGCACGTGTGAACGTATCCTTAACAGTATTTCAAATTTTATATGTACTTTGAATTGTTATAACAGGGGAGATCTGACTGACAGACAGAATAACCTTCATCAGAGGGGCAGAGTGTGGCTTCAGAGAATGTCACTTTTTACTGATTACTTTTACATGGACGCATTTACATGGACGGCCTAATAATTTCAATAGGCCCATTGTAATACCTATTATAATACCTATATATTAAATATGCAGAATATCTCCTTAACCTCATTACAATATACAGCAGTGTCCTATTCCTAAGCCACATACAAGTACCAGGGCTAAATTTCCTCTATATTTTGTCCTATCTAATGAAAACCAACAGGATATAAATGTCATAGAGGGAAGGATTCCCTGTTTAGGGCGCACTCAGCTACAGTGTAAGAGCAGATCTATCCATGGCAGATTGGGGCCCATTCATCTACAGATTCTTTTAAACATGGCCAATATTTCATCTGACAATACAACAGTAACCTTCTGCTACATATGGGGAGTCTAAAGGTGCCCATTTACCTTATACTAAAGTCATCCGAACCTGCAGCTGTTCTGAACATTCCGGTGTATGAGAAGATCAAGAGAGATAACTGTAGGACACGTCTACCCACCTCAAAGTCTGGGCAAAATTCTCATAACTTATAACGTTTCCTTTGCAGCCACAGAACCATCGGATATTCTTCAGGAAGCCCGTGTAGACCTGATCTCTACAAAGCGTTGCAATAGCACGGCATGGTATAATGGCGCTGTGGGTGTCTACAACCTATGTGCAGGTTATGAGAAAGGAGGCATTGATAGTTGTCAGGTGACTATAGTGTGATGAAATGCAGCCATATGTAAAAAATAACCTTCAGGTATTTGTACTGATATATTTTCTGTTCTGTCCTATAGGGTGACAGCGGGGGACCACTGATGTGCAAGGAGCCTAAGGCTCGAACCTACTCAGTGGTGGGTATAACCAGTTGGGGATCAGGCTGTGCACAGGCACAAAGCCCAGGGATTTACACCTCTACCCAATACTTTCTCAACTGGATCATGGACAAAACTGAGTCCAACCCGACCGCTAAGAAGCGCAAGCTTGGATAAGTCACCGATAAATAGACACTATGTTTTGCATGTTAGTAACACCTTGAACATGTTTACTTCAAAATAATAAAAATTACTGAAAACATATTACTTGGTATTTTTAAATGTTACAAGAAGCAGATTTTACACATATTGGTAAAACAGATTGTTGGGTTTCCATTGTATATAAGGTAAAACCCACATAAGTGCCAGATTTCCCTTCTGCCCTGGTATATGTGAACTCCCAATGTATTCTATTTTTATAATGGAAGTATTGGCTAAAAAATTCAAATAGAGTGTTCCCGAATAGCCAAGATAAAACCCCAAATCTAAAAATCATTGATATTTCCTCAGGGGGTCTCCAAGTTGATTTCAGAAACCAAGGATAATTATAAATAACATTTGCTGGGGGATGATTCTGTCTCAACTAACAAGGGTGTAACTTAAAGGTGTACTCCAGTGGAATAAAACTTATCACCTATTCTCACAATTGATCATGGAGGATCTAAGAGGGAAGACATTTTATAAACTGACTCGTTGCAATAATGGCGTCCTATTACCGTACCACATTGGAATTCAATGGACTATTTGCAACAACCCATTCATTCACAAATGTTTGTAAAGGTAACTGCATTGGTAGGTAGGTAGCTTTTTAGCTAGCTATATAGTTAGGTAGCCATGTAGCTAGCCATATAGGTAGGTAGCTAGTTAGATAGGTAGGTAGCTTTGAAGGTAGGTAGGAAGCCAGTTAACTGGGTAAGTAGCTATGTAGATAGGTAGGTAGGCAGGCAGCTAGGTACATAAGTAGGTAGATAAGTAAATAAGTAGGTAGGTAAATATGTGGGTGGTTAGGTGCTAGGAAGGTAGCCAGGAAGGTTGCTAGGAAGCTAGATAGGTAAGTAGGCAGCTATTTAGGTAGGTATACAGGTAGATAGCTATGCTGGTAGGTAGAAGGTAGGTAATTATGTTGGTAATTAGCTAAGTAGGTAATTATGTTGGTTTGTAGCCAGGTAGGTAACTATGTTGATAGGTAGCAAGGTATGTAGCTATGTAGGTAGGTAGTCAGGTAGGTATTTATGTTGGTAGGTAGTCAGGTAGATAGCTACATTGGTAGGTAGCCTGGTAGGGTAGTTATATTAGTAGATAGTCAGTAAAGTAGCTATGAAGGTAGATAGCCAGGTAGATAGCTATGTTGGTAGGTAGCCAGGTAGGTAGTTATGCTGGTAGATAGCCATATTAGGAACAGAAGGTGTTTCTAGGAGGCATGTGGCTGGCACTCATGGTGGGCACGTGGAAGGCCCCTTGTATGTTGTGGCATTTATATGCACAGTATATGGAAGAATGTGACTGCACTGTATCTACAGGCAAAATGGGAGAACTTGAGACCTTGATACTGGAGCAACATATTGATATAGTTGGGGTCACTGAGACATGGCTGGACTCCTCGCATGACGGGGCTGTTAATCTGCAGGGGTTTACACTGTTTCAAAAGGATAGAATGAACAGAAAAGGTGGTGGAGTCTGTCTGTATGTAAGAAGTGGTATGAAAGTCAGTGTGAACGATGCCATAGTGTGTGATGATTGTGAGGATGTGGAATCAATGTGTGTAGAATTACACAAGGAGATAAACACTGAAAAGATAATTTTTGGTGTAATCTATAGACCCCCTAACATCACTGAGGAGACAGAAGGTCAGCTGCATACACAAATAGAGAGGGCTGCCTGGGCGGGTACAGTGGTAACAATGGGAGATTTTAAAGGTGTACTCCCTTTAATCAACTGGTGCCACATAATTAAACAGATTTGTAAATTACTTCTATTTAAAAATCTTAAACCTTAAACCAGTACTTATCAGCTGCTGTATGCTCCACAGGAAGTTCTTTTCTTTTTGAATTTCCTTTCTGTCTGACTACAGTGCTCTCTGTTGACACCTCTGTCCATGTCAGGAACTGTCAAGAGCAGGAGCAAATCCCCATAGCAAACCTCTCCTGCTCTGGACAGTTCCTGACATCAGCAGAGAGCACTGTGGTCAGACAGAAAAGAAATTCAAAAAGAAAATAACTTCCTATGGAGCATATGAATCATGGTACAGTCGATGGAAGATGTGCATAAGTTACAAGCTGACGAGGACACGCTGAGTGTCTGGGCATCCACTTGGCATATAAGGTTCAATGTGCGTAAATGTTATGCACTGTTACGCCGAGCGCTCCGGGTCCCCGCTCCTCCCCGGAGCACTCGCAACATCCTCGCAATTGCAGCGCCCCGGTCAGACCTGCTGACCGGGTGCGCTGCAATACCTCTCTCAGCCGGGATGCGATTCGCGATGCGGGAGGCGCCCGCTCGCGATGCGCATCCCGGCTCCCGTACCTGACTCGCTCTCCGTCAGTCTTGTCCCGGCGCGCGCGGCCCCGCTCCTTAGGGCGCGCGCGCCGGGTCTCTGCTATTTAAAGGGCCACTGCGCCACTGATTGGCGCAGCAGGCTTAATTAGTGTGTTCACCTGTGCACTCCCTATTTATACCTCACTTCCCCTGCACTCCCTCGCCGGATCTTGTTGCCATTGTGCCAGTGAAAGCGTTTCCTTGTGTGTTCCTAGCCTGTGTTCCAGACCTCCTGCCGTTGCCCCTGACTACGATCCTTGCTGCCTGCCCTGACCTTCTGCTACGTCCGACCTTGCTCTTGTCTACTCCCTTGTACCGCGCCTATCTTCAGCAGTCAGAGAGGTTGAGCCGTTGCTGGTGGATACGACCTGGTCACTACCGCCGCTGCAAGACCATCCCGCTTTGCGGCGGGCTCTGGTGAATACCAGTAGCAACTTAGAACCGGTCCACCAGCACGGTCCACGCCAATCCCTCTCTGGCACAGAGGATCCACCTCCTGCCAGCCGGAGCGTGACATGCACATTGCATGTTAAGGTTATGCATCTGGGTACTAAAAACCTGCATGTATCGTATGTCTTGGGTGGAGTAAAACTGGTAGAGAAGGATCTGGGTGTACTTGTAGATCATAGTCTACAGAACAGCATGCAATGTCAGGCAGCCGCTTCTAAGGCCAGCAGGATATTGTCATGTATCAGAAGAGGCATGGACTCAAGGGACAGGAACACAATACTACCCCTTTATAAAGAATTGGAATATGCTGTTCAGGTTTTGGCACCAGTTTATAAAAGGGATGTTGTGGAGCTGGAAAGGGTGCAGAGACACGTGATTAAACTTATAAACATCTTAGGCTTGGTTCACACTACGTATTAAGCAATACGGGACCCGTATGTAATGATCTGGCCCAAATGTAATGATCTGGCCCGTATGTAATGCATTTCTGGTCGGCTCATTTTTGCCCCGTTAACGATTTTCCAACTGGTCCTAAAATCTGTGGTCTACCATGGTTTTAGGTCCAGTTAGAACTGTATACGGGGCAAAAATGAGCCAGAGTCGGCTCATTGAAATGCATTACATACTGGCCGCATACGGATGGGATACGGGAGTGCCCAGTTTTCACTCCCCCCAGCCGTATACGGTCCTATATTGCTTAAAACGTAGTGTGAACCCAGCATTAGCTATTAGGAAAGATTAAAAGCGTTACATTTGTTTTGTTTTGAGAAGAGACGTTTAAAGGGAATATGATCAATGTATGTAAATATATAAATGGCCCATACAAAAAATATAGGGAAAGACTATTCCAGATAAAACCCTCTCAAAAGAAAAGGGGGCTCTCCCTCCGTCTGGAGAAGAAAAGGTTTAGTCTCAAGGGGTGACACGTCTTCTTTACCATTAGAACTGTGAATTTATGGAACAGTCTACCCAAGGAACTGAAAAAAAAGATTATGGATAGTGCTCAGCTCCTCCTTGTACATGCAAACAGTCCTCCTCCACCATCTTCAAGATGAAAAAAATCCAAGGTATTCACAGCACTGGTAAAACGTCCATTTATTCGATCCATTAAAATCCACATAAACAAAGTAAGGTGCAATCCAACATGTTTGAGGTCAGAAACCTCCCCCTCTGACACATTTCCACCCTACCAGGCCTTAATGATAGATACAGGGGATAGTATTCACAGGTATTTAACCTGTTCAGGACCCAAGACGTATGCATACGTCTTGGGACCCTGGTACTTAAGGACCCAGGACGTATGCATACGTCCTGAGTCATTCCGGTCTCCGCCGCGCGCCGGGCAGAGATCGGAAGCGGATCCCTGCTGAAATCCTTCAGCAGGCATCCAGGGCAAACGCCAAGGAGGGCCATGTAGGCCCCCCATGTCGGCGATCACTGCAAATCGCTGCTGAAATCACAACAGCGATCTGCGGCGATACCGGGCTGATCAGGTCTCTGGGACCCGACCGCCCGGTAATTTTGCATGATCCCGGTTGTCACAGACAGCCAGGACCATGCTGAAGTATAGGAGCGAGGTGGCAAGCCTGCCACCTCCTCCTATCCCCTGCGATTCCTCGGTTAGCTAACCGACCAATCGCAGGGGGGGGCGGTTACTTCCTCCCACCCTGCCCGGCCCCTGGAAGTCCGGAGAGAACGGGAGGAAGACTGGAGGACGCGGCGGGGGAAGGGGGAGTGCTGGGGCCCGGCCCCGGTACTTACCTCGTCCCTGAAGACCCGGATCCCGGCGGCGGAGGCGACAGGTGAGTGGATCTTCGGCGACGGCGCGGGACCTTTGCAGCAGTCCAGACCGCCGTAAAGCGATCTGGACTGCTCCATCTGGTCCCCTTACACTACAACTCCCAGCATGCCCAGACAGCCCTTGGTGTCCGGGCATGCTGGGAGTTGCAGTTTTGCAACATCTGGAGGTCCACAGTTTGGAGACCACTGTGCCCTTCCAGATGTTGCAAAACTACACATCCTCAGCATGCCCTTACTATCCAGGCATGCTGGGAGTTGTAGTTCTGTAACATCTGCCCCTTCAGATGTTGCAGAACTACAACTCCCAGCATGCCTGGACAGTTTTGGCATACTGGGAGTTGTAGTTTTGCAACATCTGGAAGGCCACAGATTGGGAACCACTGTATTAGTGGTCTGCAAACTGTAGTCCTCCAGATGTTGCAAAACTACAACTCCAAGCATGCTGGGAGTTGTAGTTCGGCAACATCTGGATCTAAAGATGTTGCCAAACTACTACTCCCAGCATGCCTGAGAATGTTTGGGAGTAGTGGTTTTGCAACAACTGGAGGCACACTGGTTGGGAAAAATTGTCTGTTTCCTATCTCAGTGTTTCCCAACCCGTGTGCCTCCAGCTATTGCAAAACTATAACTACCAGCATGCACTGATAGGCTGTGCATGCTGGGAGTTGTAGTTTTGCAACAGCTGGAGGCCCCCCCCCCCCCCCCGTGAATGTACAGGGTACATTCACATGGGCAGGGGGCTTACAGTGAGTATCAGACTGCAAGTTTGCGGGAAACTTGCTGTAATCCCCACCCGTGTGACTGTACCCTAAAAACACTACACTACACTAACACAAAATAAAATAAAAAGTAAAAAACACTACATATACACATACCCCTACACAGCCCCCCTCCCCTCCCCAATAAAAAGGAAAAACGTCTGGTACGCCACTGTTTCCAAAATGGAGCCTCCAGCTGTTGCAAAACAACAACTCCCAGTATTGCCGGACAGCCGTTGACTGTCCAAGGATGCTGGGAGTTTTGCAACAGCTGGAGGCACCTTGTTTGGGAATCACTGGCGTAGAATACCCCTATGTCCACCCCTTTGCAAATCCCTAATTCAGGCCTCAAATGCACATGGCGCTCTCTCACTTCGGAGCCCTGTCGTATTTCAAGGCAACAGTTTAGGGCCACATATGGGGTATCGCCGTACTCGGGAGAAATTGCCTAACAAATTTTGGGGGGGCTTTTTCTCCTTTCACCCCTTAAGAAAAGGTGAAGTTGGGGTCGTCACCAGCATGTTAGTGTAAAAAAAAAAAATTCTTTACACTAACATGCTGGTGTTGCCCTATACTTTTCATTTTGACAAGATTTAAAAGGGAAAAAAGACCCCCAAAATTTGTAATGCAATTTCTCCCGACTACGGAGATACCCCATATGTGTGCTCAAAGTGCTCTGGGGGTGCACAACAAGGCCCAGAAGAGAGAGTGCACCATGTACATTTGAGGTGATTTGCACAGGGGTGGCTGATTGTTACAGCGGTTTTGACAAACGCAAAAAAAAATAAAACCCCACATGTGACCCCATTTCGGAGACTACAACCCTCACGAAATGTAATGAGGGGTGCAGTGAGAATTGACACCCCACAGGTGTCTGACGGATCTTTGGAATAGTGGGCTGTGCAAATTTAAAATTTTGTACAGCCCACTGTTCCAAAGATCTGACAGACACCAGTGGGGGGTAAATGCTCACTGTATCCCTTGTTACGTTCCTCAAGGGGTCTAGTTTCCAAAATGGTATGCCATGTGGCGGTTATTTTGCTGTTCTGGCACCATAGGGGCTTCCCCAGCAAAATTTGCTCTTAAAAAGCCAAATATGACTCCTTCTCTTCTGAGCATTGTAGTACGCATTTTAGTGAATAATTTTTTTTTTTTACGTATGCAAAAGTCGTGAAACCCCTGTGGGGTATTAAGGCTCACTTTATTCCTTGTTATGTTCCTCAAGTGGCTAGTTTCCAAAATGGTATGCCATGTGTTTTTTTTTTCTGTTCTGGCACCATAGGGGCTTCCTAAATGCGACATGCCCCCCGAGCAAAATTTGCTCTCAAAAAGCCAAATATGACTCCTTCTCTTCTGAGCATTGTAGTTCACCCGTAGTGCACTTCAGGTCAACTTATGGGGTACCTCCATACTCAGAAGAGATGGGGTTACAAATTTTGGGGGGTATTTTCTGCTATTAACCCTTGCAAAAATGTGAAATTTGGGGGGGGAAACAGACATTTTAATGAAAAATATATATATTTTTTTTACATATGCAAAAGTCGTGAAACACCTGTAGGGTATTAAGGCTCACTTAATTCCTTGTTACGTTCCTCATGGGGTCTAGTTTCCAAAATGGTATGGCATGTGTTTTTTTTTTTTTTTTTTTTGCTGTTCTGGCACCATAGGGGCTTCCTAAATGCAACATGCCCCCCAAAAATCATTTCAGAAAAACGTACTCTCCAAAATCCCCTTGTCGCTCCTTCGCTTCTGAGCCCTATACTGCGCCCGCCGAACACTTTACATAGACATATGAGGTATCTGCTTACTCGAGAGAAATTGGGCTACAAATATAAGTTTACATTTTCTCCTTTTACCCCTTGTAAAAATTCAAAAATTGGGTCTACAAGAACATGCGAGTGTAAAAAATGAAGATTGTGAATTTTCTCCTTCACTTTGCTGCTATTCCTGTGAAACACCTAAAGTGTTAAAACGCTGACTGAATGTCATTTTGAATACTTTGGGGAGTGCAGTTTTTATAATGGGGTCATTTGTGGGGTATTTCTAAGATGAAGACCCTTCAAATCCACTTCAAACCTGAACTGGTCCCTGAAAAATAGTGAGTTTGAAAATTTTGTGAAAAATTGGAAAATTGCTGCTGACCTTTGAAGCCCTCTGGTGTCTTCCAAAAGTAAAAACACATCAATTTTATGATGCAAACATAAAGTAGACATATTGTTTATGTGAATAAAAAAAAAAAATTGGGAATATCCATTTTCCTTACAAGCAAAGAGCTTCAAAGTTAGAAAAATGCAAAATTTTCAAATTTTTTATCAAATTTGGGGATTTTCCACCAAAAAAGGATGCAAGTTACCACAAAATTTTACCACTATGTTAAAGTAGAATATGTCACGAAAAAACAATCTCGGAATCAGAATGATAGCTAAAAGCATTCCAGAGCTATTAATGTTTAAAGTGACAGTGGTCAGATGTTCAAAAAATGGCTGGGTCCTAAGGTGTAAAATGGCTGGGTCCTTAAGGGGTTAAAAGAGTTAGCTACGACTATACTGGGCGTAGAAATTCCACACATATTAAAAACACAGCAAATACAAAAAAGGGAAAAATTGTTATTAATTCGGAACCAAATCTAACCTATGATTCATGCCTTTCGGGTACAAGGTATTAAACATGAGAATCCAGAAACCTTTACAGTTTAGCAATTTTGCCCGTCTGTCTCTTCCTCGTAATGGTTTAGTAACCCTTTCAATTCCAGTGATCACAAGGGCACTGATATCACCTGATTGAGAATGTGCAAAATGCTTGGATGCATTAGGCGAAGTCTCCACTTGTTGTTTTTTTTTTTGCAAAACGCAAAGAAAAACGGCAATTCTGCCGCATGGCGTTTTTTTGGTCAAAAAACGCTGCGGCCAGATGTTAGCTGTAAGTCAATGAGAAATCGCAAATTTCGAATTTCACTTTGCGTTTTTTCACTTTGGGGTTTTTTAATCCCCTTGTCGTTTTTTCCCTTTTTCTGAGTTTTTTTCCACTCTTTGGCGTTTTGAAAAAAATGCTGTAGTTCCCTCAAACCAGCGTTTTTTGTCAAAATCGTGGCGTTTTGCTCCTATAGAAGTCTATGGGAGTGAGAAAACGCCAAGAAAAACGCTATGTGGATTTTAACTTTGGCGTTTTTGCAGGTGGTTTTTTATCTTTTTTGGACTTTAGCGATCCAAAAAAGTGATGTAGATAGCTGTTTTTAATAACATTTCGTAGGATACCATTAAAAAAAATTTTTCAAAAATATACAGTAGTGAAGGAAAAAATTGTATATAACGAAATGTATATTATTGAAAAAAAAAACTAGTACTTTTTAAACAGGGATCAATTTATGTGTGCGGGGAAATAAAAATGTAGCCGACAATTATAAAAATGTATTGTGTGTGTGTTTTTCACTTTTTTGCTTTATTTTTTACATTTTTTTTTAGTTAGTACTACTACTCCCAGCATGGAACATACTGTTCCATGATGGGAGTAGTACTACCTGTACTAATAGACAGATCGCCCACTACGATCTTTCTGTATAATATATAGATGCGGCGGCCGCTCTTCTATGGTCCCCTGCCCTGACGTTTATTTACACTTATTCATATTTCCCGCAGGGCTGTGATTGGCCAGATGGTTCCAGCCAATCACAGCTCTCTGTGATAAATAGGAATATGTGTATATATACGGACGTGCAGGGGACCATAGGAGAGTGGCCGCTGCATCTATACATTATACAGGAGGATCACAGCGGCTGTCAGAAGTGACACCCACTGTGATCTTTCCATAACTGCAGGTAATACTACTCCCAACATGGAGTACACTCTGCCTCATGCTGGGAGCTGTAGTATCTACATTAATAGACAGATCGAAGCTGGTGTCAGAAGTTACACTCGCTGCGATCTGTCTATTAATACAGGTACTACAGCTCCCAGCATGAGGCAGAGTGTGCTCCATGTTGGGAGTAGTAGTGCCTGCTTAAGGACACATCACAGTAGATGTCACTACTGACACCCGCTGTGATCGCCCTGTCTATAGCAGAGATGGAGCGGCTGTATACATCGCTCACATCCCTGCTCTGCACTATACTCCGGGCCGGCCGCTCATTCATTCATCTTTTCCTCAGAGCTGTGATTGGCTGAAACCATCCGGCCAATCACAGCTCTGAGTGGGAAATATGAATTTCTGTTGACATCAGTGGCCGGAGTATAGTGCAGAGAGGCGAGCGCTGTATAGACCCCTCGCTTCTCTGCTATATTATGGACGATATATGTCTATAGTACAGGTACTATCACTCCCAGCATGGAACAGTCTGTTCCATGTTGGGAGTAGTAGTACTACATAAAAAATGTAAAAAATGTATTTAAAAAAAAGTGAAACACACACTTTATTAAAAAATTATAAAAATTGGGTTATAAAATATATACATTGCGTTTAATAAAAAAATTTCCATCACAGCTCTCTGTGAGAAACAGGAATATGTGTATATGTGCATCACTGCTGCATCCTTTTTTTTTTTTTTTTGGTACCCAAGAAATTTTGGGTACCAAAAAAAAACGCCAAGGTGCAATTTCCACACAAATAAAAAAAAAAAACGGGAAAAACGCAAGAAAAAAACGCATGATGACGTCACTTGCACTGGCGATTTTTCAGGCATTTTTTAAATCCCTAAAAACGCAGTGCAAAAAACCAAGTGGAGACTTAGCCTGACAATTCACACTATTTGGTTACTCTGAAGTCAATATATCAATAGCGGCATCGGCTGTAAAGTGACCTGTGATGGACGACCTGACTGTCTCCTGGCTTCAGGTGCGCTAACTTAGTTTATTCAATCTATTTCCTTAAAGGTCAGGCAGTCTTTCTTTCCTGAATGTAGACGGCTCTCATTGTCTCCACTTTCTATTAATTAACTTATTTGCTAAGTGCGACTCAATGAAGGAATATATGCCCATGGCTATTTGTCCACAATGTACCTGATTTCATATGGAATCCAGGAGAAGCAATGTCGGAGCATGTTCCATCACATGCCAGGAGAAGAAAAGTTATATGACCAGAAACAATCAGGGCAGCTTATTCTTAAAAAGACCACAGGTTTTTCCATTTTTGAACTTTCGTTTTTTCCTCATCACATTCTAAAAATCATAACACTTTCAATTTTGCACCTACAGACTCATATGAGGGCTTATTTTTTGCACCGCCAATTGTACTTTCTAATGACAACAATCATTTCACCACAAATGCGAACCCTGAAAAAAATATTTGTGGGGCAAAATTGGAAAAAAAAAATTCCATTTTGTAATTTTTGGGGGCTACCGATTCTATGCAGTGTACCTTTCGGTAAAAAAATTATACCATATCTTTATTCTGTAGGTCCATTCGGTTACAAAGATACCTAATTTATATAGGTTTTATTTTATTCTACTACTTTAAAAAAATTATAACTACATGCACCAAAATTAGTATGTGTAAAACTGTCATCTTCTGACCACTATAACATTTTTATTTTTCCGTATACAGAGATGTATGAGGGTCATTTTTTGCACCGTGATCTGAAGTTTTTATTGGTACATATTTTTTTAGGGTATACAAAGTGACCAAAAATACGCAATTTTGGAATTTGGAATTTTTTTTACGTGTACGCCTTTGACCATGCGGTTTACTTAACATTGTATTTTTATAGTTCAGACATTTACGCATGTGGCGATACCACATATGTTTATTTTCATTTTTGTTTACATATTTTTTTTATGGGAAAAGGAGGGTGATTCAAACTTTTATTGGGGAAGGGGTTAAATCACATTTAATCACTTTTTTTTTTTTTGTCCCCATAGGAGACTATTCCATGCAATCCTTGGATTGCATACACTGTTTAATGCTATGCCAAAGCATAGCATTGATCAGTGTTATCAGTGCTCTGCTGCTCCAGCCTGGATCTCAGGCATGGAGCAGCAGAGCAACCATCTGACAGCAGGAAGCAAGGTAAGGAGCCTCCCGCTGTCCTCTCAACTGTTCGGGACGCCGCAATTTCACCGTGGTGGTCCGAACAGCCAACTAAGCTAACCGGCAACTGTTTTCTCCCGTTTTAGACGCCACGATCAACTTTGATCGCGGCGTCTAAAGGGTTAATACCGGACATCAGCCCGATCGGCGATGCCCGGTATTAGCCAGGGGTCCTGGCTGCTGATAGCATTCGGGACCTGCCGGGTATGAAGCGCGCTCAGCTCCTGATCGCGCTTCACATAAAGGAAGCAGGCAAAAGTGTAAATATATGCTCGTGGTCGTTAAGGCGTTAAATTATAATACGGGAGGGGGGAAGGAGGAAAGGAGCCTGATTATTGGAGAAAGATGCATTTTTATCTGATAAGATACATCAAAAAGTTTCTTATATTCACTTGTACTATTGATTTATGCATTTAAGAGTACATCACATGGACCCATAGGGACTCTTTATGGCATTGTACAATCCATGTGCACACAACTTTGTTCTGTGTATGAAGCCATATGCAGCCGTTATTGCTGAACTGCATATTGCTCTTCTGTACTCCAGTTTTGTGATATTCTGCCATTTCTGCTGGAGGTCTCCATAAAGTTTAAAGAGGGTAGTCCAGGGAACTTAACTTATCTGGCCTCCACCTTTCTGGACCAGCACAAGTGACAGCCTGTTAAGCCAATCACTGGTTGCGACGGGACGTTGCTGGAGCCGGTGATTAGCTAAGGGGGGCGTCACTTGCTCTCATCCAGAAAAATGGTGGCAAGAGTGTGCCGAGAACTAGTTATTAGATGGGGTCCTTCAATGGAGATCATGGGGGGTCTCAATAGTTGGAACGCCATGCAATTAGATACTCATCCTGTGGATATGGAATTAGTTTCTTAAGTTCAGTTCCCTGGATTTCCACTTTAACACCTTTACCATCACTTCATTGGTTTTGACAGTTCCCATTTAGAAAAATAATGGCTTCATGTTATGTATCCTGTTTCTGTGTTATCTGTATGATACTGTGATTACACCTGTCCCCATAAGGACGTCACAATAACATTGATTCCAGGGTCCCATAAGGATTACAGTACTGATCTTTAGTTACAGGGTAAAACTAATGGGAGCTGACTGAAGACTGAGTGTATATGATATTCAGAGATATAGTTACATAGGAAGTGCCATCACATCTAACTGAATAATACAACAGTAACTTAAAGTGTACCTGTCAGATCCCACAAAAATTTTTTTTATGCCTCTATCACCTATATTTATTATAAAAATCCCTCTTTTCATTAGCTCACAGTGTTAGTAATCCTCTCAGGGAAGGGGGCGTGTCCCTGCTTGTGGTGGTGGGAGGCGATTGGTGTGTCTGCTCATGCAGCCTTGTCCATCACTCATGGACCAGTCTGATGCAGGACTGGTTAGTATTCCAGTAAGTATGGGGACCCCTAGTGGTGGGATTTTCAGGAGCTGTTTTCTTTATTAAAGGAGTACTCTGGGATATGAAAACTTATCCCCTAAGGATAGGGGATAAGTTTCAGATTGCAGGGGGTCCGACCGCTGGGGCCCCCGTGATCTCCCATACAGGGCCACGGCAGTCAGCGGCAAGGGACGTGCCCGACCACAGAATGACTTTGCGGTCATATTCCCCTCAATACATCTTTATGGGAGAGCTGGAGTGCTGCATTCGTCAGTCTCCGGCTCTGCCATAGAGATGTATTGAGGGGCGCGTTGACTGTCACATCATGCAAAGAGCTGGAGGCTCCAGCAATGGGATCCCCTGCGATCTGACACTTATCCCCTATTCTTAGGAGTAACTCCTTTAAATATTAAAAAAAAAAATGTAATCAACCATATTACAAAAGGTTTTTTACATTTTTATCAGTTACAACGTATACATTTTTTTGGGATCTGACAGTGCCCATTTAAGTAGGCAGAGTACTCCTTTATGGTTTATAAAACTTACCGTATTTTTAAATACCATATTAGTGTATGTTCACACAGGACTGAAGTTCTGCGGATTGACTTCCCTATGAAAGTTAATTAGAAAAATCGGCAACAAATCTGCATCAAATCTGCAGCATTTCAGTCCTGTGTGAACTTTTCCTTCAAAAATTCTTAGTTAGGCCTTGTTCACGCAGCAAAATTTCCAAGCTCAATCCGGTGGAATAATTCCACTCGGATATTCCATTGCAGTAGACTCCTATTGTTTTCAATGGGATTCTGCTGCACCCTGCACACGGCAGAACTTTCACGGCGGAAATATCTGCCCTGAAAATACCAATTTTGGCCTTTGCTGAAAAAATTGACATGTCAATCCTATTGACGGAATCAGCTCGGAAATGCATTGCCGTCTATGGGACAGCGCACTTCAGAGTGGTTCTAGCCCCTGCATGCTCCTGCTATTTGCAGGATGTCTGCGGGAAATTTTCTGGGCAGAAATTCTGTGAAAATTCCGCTGCGTGAACGAAGTCTTGTTAGGATAAAGTCCCTCATTGGGTCCCTCCATCAAATAGCCTTCCTCTAAAGCAGTGGTCAACAAACAGTGGCCCTCCAGATGTTGAAAAACTACAATTCCCAGCATGCCTAGACAGCCAACGGCTATTTGGGCATGCTTGGAGTTGAAGTTTTGCCACAACTGGAGGGCCACAAGCTGGGAGTTATAGTTTTGCAACATCTGGAGGTCCACAATTCAGAGACCACTGCTATAGAGGATCCAAGATGTTCAATAATTATACAAGCAGTCTATTGATTTCCATGGGTGCCCTATAGTTTCTTCTCTTGTGGGGTAATAGTATGAAACACTTACTGTCAGGTTCCTCGGCTGATCACAGATAATGACTTAGGGTCCTAGCAGGGACAGCCTTGTGTCATCTTATTCTACCGGGTACCCTTCTAACATAGAGGGTTGGTAACAAGCTGACTATACATTTACATTTGTACACATTATACATATTGCACATCTATATGACATTGCTATAGTGCTTCTCCATATAGCACCAACGTATAGGACCTCTGTAATTTACATACATATAAATGGGCACTGTGCGATTCAAAAACTTTTTATATGTTGTACATCTTTGCAAAACATTAACCTTTCTAATATACTTTATAAGAGAATTTTATCTCCTTTTTTTATTTTTTATAGAAATCATGGCTTGTAAAAAAAAGACCACCAAGGGTCCCCATACTATCCAGAACATTATCTTGTCCGACTGTAGCATCATCTTTGTCCCAGCTGAAGCAAAGGCTGGGATAAAGTCCAGGAAGTGAGGGCAGGACTAGCACTCCTCTGTGTTGACTCCGGTCCTGTCAGACTGCAGCATGAAAACAGAGAGGAAGAGGTTACAGAGCAGCCTGCAGTGATTGGATGAAGAGAACCAACACAGCACAGCAGACTCAGGAAGGAGGATAAGCCATGCAGAGTGAGGACGCCCCCCCCCCCTCAAAAGCACAGAATGACAAACCAAGTGAGCAACAGATAGAAGGTATTTGTGAGAGAAATATAGGTGCTAGACACATTAAAGGGACAGTCCCACATAGCGTATTTGATGCAGCTGCGTGTTTTCCTACCCATTGAAGTCAATTGGTAGCAAAATACGCAGCAGCAACAAACACGCAGCTGCATCAAATACGCTATGTGGGACCGTATCTTTAAATTACATGTACATGTACCGATGTATTGACAGAGCTTCCCTGATCTCAGCTACCCTATTGTAAAGCAGGAAACCTTTGGCTGTCCGGGCATGCTGGGAGTTGTAGTTTTACCATGGCTGGAGACACGCTGTTTGAAAAACATTGTATTATACAACATTTTAGCAGATAAGAACCATTTGGCCCATCTAGTCTGCCGAATATTCTGAATACTATGAATAGTCCCTGGCCTTCTCTTATATGAAGGATATTCTTATGCCTATCTCTATCTTATATGAAGGATAGCCTTATGCCTATCCCTATTTTATATGAAGCATAGCCTTATGCCTATCTCTATCTTATACGAAGGATAGCCTTATGCCTATCCCTATCTTATATGAAGGATAGTCTTATGCCTATCTCTATCTTATATGAAGGATAGCCTTATGCCTATCTCTATCTTATATGAAGGATAGTCTTATGCCTATCCCTATCTGATATGAAGGATAGCTTTATGCCTATCCCTATCTTATATGAAGGATATCCTTATGACTATCCCTATCTGATATGAAGGATAGCCTTATGCCTATCTCTATCTTATATGAAGGATAGCCTTATGCCTATCCCTATTTTATATGAAGCATAGCCTTATGCCTATCTCTATCTTATACGAAGGATAGCCTTATGCCTATCCCTATCTTATATGAAGCATAGCCTTATGCTTATCCCTATCTTATATGAAGTATAGCCTTATACCTATCTCTATCTTATATTAAGGATAGCCTTATGCCTATCCCTATCTGATATGAAGGATAGTCTTATGCCTATCTCTATCTTATATGAAGGTTAGCCTTACACCTATCTCTGCCTTATATGAAGGATAGCCTTATGCCTATCCCTATCTTATATGAAGGATAGCCTTACACCTATCCATATCTTATATGAAGGATAGCCTTACACCTATCCATATCTTATATGAAGGATAGCCTTATGCCTATTCCATACATGCTTAACCTTAAGGACGCAGCTCATTTTCACCTTAAGGACGCAGGCCTTTTTTGCCAATCTGACCGCTGTCACTTTAAGCATTAATAACTCTGGAATGCTTTTACTTTTCATTCTGATTCCGAGATTGTTTTTTCGTGACATATTCTACTTTATGTTAGTGGTCAAATTTCGTCGATACATCATTTCTTGGTGAAAAAATCCCAAATTTGATGAAAAATTAGAAAATGTTGCTTTTTTTTTTAAACTTTGAAACTCTCTGCTTATAAGGAAAATGGACATCCCAAATAAATGTTATATTGATTCACATGTAAAATATGTCTACTTTATGTTGGCATCATAAAGTTGACATGTTTTTACTTTTGGAAGACACCAGAGGGCTTCAAAGTTCAGCAGCAATTTTCCAATTTTTCACAAAATTTCCAAAATCTGAATTTTTCAGGGACCAGTTCAGTTTTGAAGTGAATTTGAAGGGTCTTCATATTAGAAATACCCCACAAATTACCCCATTATAAAAACTGCACCCCTCAAAGTATTCAAAATGACATTCAGTAAGTGTGTTAACCCTTTAGGTGTTTCACAGGAATAGCAGCAAAGTGAAGGAGAAAATTCAAAATCTTAATTTTTTACACTCGCATGTTCTTGTAGACCCAGTTTTTGAATTTTTACAAGGGGTAAAAGGAGAAAAATTTTCCTAAAATTTGTAACCCAATTTCTCTCGAGTAAGGAAATACCTCATATGTGGATGTCAAGTGTTCGGCGGGCGCAGTAGAGGGCTCAGAAGGGAAGGAGCGACAATAGGATTTTGGAGAGTGAGTTTTTCTAAAATGATTTTTGGGGGGCATGTCACATTTAGGAAGCCCCTATGGTGCCAGAACAGCAAGAAAATCCCCACATGGCATACTATGTTATAAACTACACCCCTCAGGGAACGTAACAAAGGGTACAGTGAGCCTTAATACCCCACAGGTGTTTGACGACTTTTCGTTAAAGTTGGACGTGTAAATAAAATAAAAATTTTCACTAAAATGCTGGTTTTCCCCAAAATTTTACATTTCTACAAGGGGTAATAGGAGAAAATGCCCCCCAAAATTTGTAACCCCATTTCTTCTGAGTATGGAAATACCCCATGTGTGGACGTCAAGTGCTCTGCTGGTCAACTACAATGCTCAGAAGAGAAGGAGCGCCATTGAGATTATGGAGAGAGAATTTGGTTGGAATAGAAGTCAGGGGCCTTGTGCATTTACAAAGCCCCTTGTGGTGCCAGAACAGTGGACCCCCTACATGTGACCCCATTTTGGAAACTACACCCCTCACGGATTTTAATAAGGGGTGCAGTGAGTATTTACACCCCTCTGGCATTTGACGGATCGTTGGAACAGTGGGCTGTGCAAATTAAAAATTACATTTTTCATTTTCACAGACCACTGTTCCAAAAATCTGTCAGACACCTGTGGGGCGTAAATGCTCACTGTACCCCTTATTACATTCCGTGTAGTTTTACGTCCACATATGGGGTATTTCCGTACTCAGGAGAAATTGCGTCTTTTTTTCCTTTTACCTCTTGTGAAAATAAAAATTATGGGCCAACACCAGCATGTTAGTGTAAAAATAAATTTTTTTGTACACTAACCGGCTGATGTAGACCCCAACTTTTCCTTTTCATAAGGGGTAAAAGGAGAAAAAGCCCCCCAAAATTTGTAGTGCAATTTCTCCCAAATACTAAAATACCCCATATGTGGCCCTAAACTGTTTCCTTGAAATACAACAGGGCTCCGAAGTGAGAGAGCGCCATGCGCATTTGAGGAGTAAATTAGGGATTGCATAGGGGTGGACATAGGGGTATTCTACACCAGTGATTCCCAAACAGGGTGCCTCCAGCTGTTGCTAAACTCCCAGCATGCCTGGACAGTCAGTGGCTGTCCGGAAATGCTGGGAGTTGTTGTTTTGCAACAGCTGGAGGCTCCGTTTTGGAAACACTGCCGTACAATGTTTTTTATTTTTATTGGGGGGGACAGTGTAAGGGGGTGTATATGTAGTGTTTTACCCTTTATTATGTATTAGTGTAGTGTAGTGTTTTTAGGGTACATTCACACTGGTGCAGGTTTACAGTGAGTTTACCGCTAGGAGTTTGTGCTGCGGCAGAAAATTTGCCGCTGCCCAAACTAGAAGCAGGAAACTTACTATAAACCTACCTGTGTGATTTTACCCTGTACATTCACATGGGGGGGGGGGGGGCAAACCTCCAGCTGTTGCAAAACTACAACTCCCAGCATATACTGACAGACTTTGAACTGTTGCATAACTACATCTCCCAGCACGCACTTCGGTGATCAGTACATGCTGGGAGTTGTACTTTTGCAACAGCTGGAGGCACACTGGTTGGAAAACCTTGAGTTAGGTTCTGTTATCTAACTCAGTATTTTCCCACCAGGGTGCCTCCAGCTGTTGCAAAACTACAACTCCCAGCATGTACTGATCACCGAAGTGCGTGCTGGGAGATGTAGTTATGCAACAGTTCAAAGTGCGCAACTACAACTCCCAGCGTGCCGAGACAGCTGTTTGCTGTTTGGGCATGCTGGGATTTGTACTTTTGCAACATCTGCAGGGCCACAGTTCAGAGACCACTGCAGCGTGATCTCCAAACTGTGCCCCTCCAGATGTTGCAAAACTACAAATCACAGCATGCCCAGACAGCAAACTGCTCTGTGGGCATGCTGGGAGTTGTAGTTTTGCAAGATCTGGAGGACTACAGTTTATAGATCACTGCAAAGTCATCTCCAAACTGTAGCCCTCTAAATCTTGCAAAACTACAAATCCCAGCATGCCCAAACGGCTGTCTGGGCATGCTGGGAATTGTAGTTTAGCAACATCTGGGGGGGGGGGGGGGGCTACAGTTTAGAGAGCACTGTATGTGTAGTCAGGACCCCCCTGGGCATATGCACGGGATGCCTGCTGATAGATATCAGCAGTCATCCCTGTCTGGTCCCCAACCGGCTAGCAGCGGGGACTGGAATTCCTACAGGTGTATGCATACGCCCCACGTCCTTAAGAGGTTAAGGGGTAACTCTCATAAAAAATTATTTTTGCTATTGCACGCCTTATGGTAAATAAAAAATATTTCTAATATACTTTGTTTAAAAAAGCTCAAGAGCACATTTTCCCCCATCTTATACACAGACTTTGGACTAAGGTCCAAACACAGAAAGTGCAGCCTGGAGTGCTGAGGGGTGTGTGTCCAGCCTCATCCAATCATAGCTCCTCTCACTCTTAACTGCCATATGCTGTTGGTTGGACCCTACCCCCCCCCCCTCAGCACTCCAGGCTGCACTTCCTGTGTTTGGGCTTCGATCCTAAGTCTGTATATAAGATAGGCAAAATGTGCTCTTGAGCTTTTTTAAGCACAAATAAAACATAGAAAACGTAATTTTTTTTTATTTACCATAAGGAGTGCAATAGAAATTTTTTTTTTTATGAGAGTGCCCATTTAAATGCCTTCACTGCATTGGCAGCTACCACTTCTACAGGAAGGTTATTCCATGTATCCACTACTCTCTCAGTAAAGTAATACTTCCTGATATTACTGCAGAAACCTTTCCCCTTTATATAACACTATGTCCTCTTGTGGTAGTTTTCCTGTTATATAAATCTCCTCTCCTCCTTTACTGTATTGATTCCCTTTATGTATATTAGTTTCAATCATATCCCCTCTGTCACGTCTTTCTTCTATACATGTCAAGATCCTGTAACCTTTCCTGATAAGTTTTATCCGGCCATCTATGTACTAGTTTGGTATCTTCTCTGAACTCTAATGTATCTATATCCCCCAATATGCTTTTGTGAAACCAGCTCTAGAGTGAATTCACAGAGTGAATTGTCGTCGGTGTACAGAGCCCTGCTTGTCCTCAGTGTACAGAGCCCTGCTTGTCCTCAGTGTACAGGGCCCTCCTTGTCCTCAGTGTACAGGGCCCTGCTTGTCCTCAGTGTACAGAGCCCTGCTTGTCCTCAGTGTACAGAGCCCTGCTTGTCCTCAGTGTACAGGGCCCTGCTTGTCCTCAGTGTACAGAGCCCTGCTTGTCCTCAGTGTACAGAGCCCTGCTTGTCCTCAGTATACAAAGCCCTGCTTGTCCTCAGTATACAGAGCTCTGCTTGTCCTCAGTGTACAGATCCCTGCCTGTCCTCGGTGTACAGAGCCCTGCTTGTCCTCAGTGTACAGAGCCCTGCTTGTCCTCAGTGTACAGAGCCCTGCTTGTCCTCAGTGTACAGATCCCTGCCTGTCTTCGGTGTACAGAGCCCTGCTTGTCCTCAATGTACAGAGCCCTGCTTGTCCTCAGTGTACAGAGCCCTGCTTGTTCTCAGTGTACAGAGCCCTGCTTGTCCTCAGTGTACAGAGCCCTGCTTGTCCTCAGTGTACAGAGCCCTGCTTGTCCTCAGTGCACAGAGCCCTGCTTGTCCTCAGTGTAAAGAACCCTGCTTGTCCTCAGTGTACAGAGCCCTGCTTGTCCTCAGTGCACAGAGCCCTGCTTGTCCTCAGTGTACAGAGCCCTGCTTGTCCTCAGTATACAAAGCCCTGCTTGTCCTCAGTATACAGAGCTCTGCTTGTCCTCAGTGTACAGATCCCTGCCTGTCCTCGGTGTACAGAGCCCTGCTTGTCCTCAGTGTACAGAGCCCTGCTTGTCCTCAGTGTACAGAGCCCTGCTTGTCCTCAGTGTACAGATCCCTGCCTGTCTTCAGTGTACAGAGCCCTGCCTGTCCTCGGTGTACATAGCCCTGCTTGTCCTCAGTGTACAGAGCCCTGCTTGTTCTCAGTGTACAGAGCCCTGCTTGTCCTCAGTGTACAGAGCCCTGCTTGTCCTCAGTGCACAGAGCCCTGCTTGTCCTCAGTGTAAAGAACCCTGCTTGTCCTCAGTGTACAGAACCCTGCTTGTCCTCAGTGCACAGAGCCCTGCTTGTCCTCAGTGTACAGAGCCCTGCTTGTCTTCAGTGTACAGAGCCCTGCTTGTCCTCAGTGTACAGAGCCCTGCTTGTCCTCAGTGTACAGAGCCCTGCTTGTCCTCAGTGTACAGAGCCCTGCTTGTCCTCAGTGCACAGAGCCCTGCTTGTCCTCAGTGCACAGAGCCCTGCTTGTCCTCAGTGTACAGAGCCCTGCCTGTCCTCGGTGTACATAGCCCCGCTTGTCTTCAGTGTACAGAGCCCTGCCTGTCCTCGGTGTACATAGCCCTGCTTGTCCTCAGTGTACAGAGCCCTGCTTGTCCTCAGTGTACAGAGACCTGCCGAAGAAGTGCCCTGATCTCTATGCCAGCTTTCTCAGTTGGCATCTGCATGGACACATAAACAGGGTAGCCTGGCCAGGTGGGTGGCTTATGAATTGTATAATTGTATGTATCTTCTACCTGCCTTTCACCGCCCCCTACATGATGGAACAGTCTGACTTAGTTATATGTGAAATATAACTTATATCTCTGACTGTGCCATTATGTAGGGGGCGGTAAAAGGCAGGTAGAAGATGGAGTAGGCTTCCCAGCAGCACAGAGTATTTCAGACAGTCTGCCTCACTACAGTTCCCTCCAGAAATACTCTGTGCTGCTGTGCTATGTCTGTAATAAATCTAAGAGGCCTCAGCCAAGCAGGAGGCAAAAAAGGTAAAGTGTGTGGCTTATGAATGGACTAGTTGCTATTTTCTACCTGCCTTTCACCGCTCACTATATGATGGCACAGTCAGAGATGAGTTATATATCTGACTGTGCCATCATGTAGTGAGCGGTGAAAGGCAGGTACTCCTGTGAAAAACTTTTTTTTTTTAAATCAACTGGTACCAGAAAGTTAAACAGATATTTAAATTATTTCTATTAAAAATGTATAATCCTTTCAGTACTTATTAGCAGCTGTATACTACAGAACAATTTCTTTTCTATTTACGGTGCTCTCTACTGATACCTCTGTCCATTTTAGGAACTGTCCAGAGCAGAAGAAAATCCCCATAGCAAACATATGCTGCTCTGGACATTTCCCAAAATGGACAGAGGTGTCAGCAGAGAGCACTGTGGTCGTGACAGAAAAGAAATCCCAAATAGAAGAGAATTTCCTCTGTAGTATACAGCAGCTAATAGGTACTGGAAGGATTAAGAATTTTCAATAGAAGTAATTTACAAATCTGTTTAACTTTCTGGCACCAGAAAAAAAAAAGTTTTCCACCGGAGTACCCCTTTAAAGGTGAGTGGAGGCTGGAGCCAAGTTGGACTGGGTATCACAGACAGAGATCCCAAGTTGGCACAAAAAGGAGGAGTTCAGTGTTTTAAGGCACTTGTGGGGGGAGATTCATCAAAACCTGTCCAGAAGAAAAGTTGTCCATAGCAACCAATCAGATAATTTCTTTCATTTTTGAAAAGGCATCCGAAAAATGAGAGAAGCAATTTGACTGGTTGCTATGGGCAACTGGACAACTTTTCCTCTGCACAAGTTTTGATAAATCTCCCCCTCGGTGTAGTTAAGGTGATTGGAATTGCCATCACTCAAAGTACCCCATAGCCTCAAGCGCACTGCACCCCCTATTCCTTTCTATGGCAAATATTCATATGCATACTGGGCGGGAATAGGGGCGGAGCAGAGGTGGGGCCAGGGGTGGAGTCTTGCTGGGGGCCCTTGCTTTATTTGGTCCGGGGGTCCTGGGTGGTGTCAGTCCGTCCAGCACCAGCTTAACACATGACTCACAGCTTGACCAATAGGCTTTGGCTCAGCCCCCCTCTATATAAGGGGACGGCCATTACAATTCTCTCTCTTTTACCATCATTGCTTCTGAGGAACAGTAGAGATCTCAGTTCTAGTGTCCAGTACTTGGAAGGCCTCAAATCTACTGTTATTCCAGTAAGTAAAGTCTATGTCTGCTGTCACTACTACCTATAGTCAAGTCCAGCCTAAAGTCAAGATTCTAAAGTCTCTTACAAGTATAATTGGTCCCAGCAAGCTGTGAGGTCCTTCTGTGTTCCTGGCCACCTCTCTGGGATTCTGGCCTATCTGTGAAGATAATAACACCTATCTGACCTCAGTAAAGCCTCCATTAAACCATCAAAAGACACGGAGCGCTCCCTGTGTGGAATCAATGATAGAATCGCAATGATAGAGATCTTGTAGGAAACTCACTCACCTGGTTCTGTTGTGCTAAGGAGTCACAACGCTCAGACGGGTATGATAAGTCCAATAGACTGCAGCGGCTTCCCACGCCGACCAGCGAGCGTGAATATAACGGAGGACAAAGAGAGGCCGAGGAGATGGAAGCTGAGACCGCGCTGTCAAGGGAGAAAGTAAGGTGGATCCAGGATAGCGATATCATAAACTTTTATTCTCGTAACAAGTGCACACAACGCGTTTCAAAACCATCTGTTTTTTTCATCAGGCGTGATCATACTAAAACTTGGATATAATTTATACAGGATTTGATCAAGACGTCACACATGGACAAAAACGTGGAAAAAGTATACAGAGCATGATAAAATTACAATGCTATACAATTCCTGAATAACTATTATGAATAAATTATAGAAACATATATGACAAAAAGGAAGGTAAAAAATTCTTCATAATATAAATCTAAAAAGCAGTCTTTCCAATCAATCCATTCAACCCATGGGGCCACAGCAAATTAATGTTAAAAATCCAAAACGATTCTCTATTAATGAGTCTTTGATATCTGTTATGTGTTCCATCGGGAATAGATTCAATTATATGACAAACAGTGGGGGTCACTTGCATGAATCATAGTAACAGGCCTCATACACTGTGTTGCATACATTTTATGTGGATATTATGGCGGTGTTTATTCATTCTCGCTCTAAGTGTCTGCACATTTCTGAACAGGAAGCCTTAGAATTTGTTAATACGATTAAGCTAAATAACTGGGGTTTAGTCTTCACCCCGAATATATCCGATGAGTCAATAGTTTTTTTGGACTTGGAAATTTTTAAGAGAACTGATAGTAACTTCTTACACCCGGACACATTTTAAACAAGCCGATGTGAACAGTTTCTTTGATAGCTGCCATTTCCCCAAGTGGGTTAAAAACATCGCATTTGGGCCGTATCAGAGGATACGAAAAAACTGTTCACTCAACACAGATTTCACTAATCAAGCAAAAATCCTTCAAAGTCGTTTTATAGAAAAAGGCTATCCGAAAAAATTATTAAAAGCAGCGTACAATTAGACAAAGGCCTTACAACAAGAGGATCTAGTGTCCAAAAATAATCAAAAGACCGTTCAGAAGGAAAATACTAAATATTCGGATGATAGAAGAAAATTTAATTTTATAACAAATTTTAACAGTTCAACATTCCAAATCCATAATATAAAAAAAACAAAAAAACAAAAAAAAAACATTTGGCGATACTGTTAAGTGACCCCATACTGAAACATAAAATTCCCACTAAACCTTTGATCACCTATCGGAGGGTCCGGACATTGAAGAGTCATCTGGCACCCGGCCGTCTTAAGACGGTTCCAAATAACGAATACACCTTCCCATTGCACTGGCACTTTTAAATGCAGACATCCCTGATGTCTTTGCTGCTCGTGGAATCTTAAAAATAACACAGTGACCCCTTGACCTACGATGGCCCCGACATACGATAATTTCAACATGCGATGTACTCTCAGAGGCCATCGCATGTTGAAGGCAGCATCAACATACGATGCTTTTTTATGCATGAATTTATCGCATAAACGGCTATCCGGCAGTGCTGACTGCTTCAGCTGCCACCGCATAGCCGTTTACGGTGCCCTGTGTGGTCCGCTGACGATCACTTACCTGTCCTCGGGGCTCCGGCACGTCCTCTTTGGGATCCCCTGCATCCTCGGCGCTCTCCATCGTCGTCATCACGTCGCTGCGCACGCCGTCCCGTCATCCAATAGGAGCGGCGTGCGTAGCGATGCGATGGCGGCGACGCAGAGCGCGGATGCCGGGGAAGCAGAGGCCTTGCCGGAGCATCGGGGACACCTCGGGGACGCGGCGACAGCGATGGACGGCGACATCCGGGGCAGCGGTGACGAGTGGTTATGGTCTGGAGCGGCGGGGACAGGTGAGTACAACTTCCTCTAACAGTGGTCTTCAACCTGCGGACCTCCAGATGTTGCAAAACTACAACACCCAGCATGCCCGGACAGCCGTTGGCTGTCCGGGCATGCTGGGTGTTGTAGTTTTGCAACATCTGGAGGTCCGCAGGTTGTAGACCACTGTCCTATACTTTACATTGCACGGATCCCTCAACATGTGATGGTTTCAACAAACGATGGTCCGTTTGGAACGGATTGCCATCGTATGTTGAGGGACCACTGTACTTTACGTTTAACTCTTTCTCGACAGGTGAGAATTTTTCCACCAGGGGAAGACATGATTGTTCTTCCATGTATGTCATTTACCTACTCTCCTGTAAATGTGGAATACAATATATTGGCCGGACCGTGCAGACACTTAGAGCGAGAATGAATAAACACCGCCATAATATCCACATTAAATTTATGCAACACAGTGTATGAGGCCTGTTACTATGATTCATGCAAGTGACCCCCACTGTTTGTCATATAATTGAATCTATTCCCGATTGAACACATAACAGATATCAAAGACTCATTAATAGAGAATTGTTTTGGATTTTTAACATTAATTCGCTGTGGCCCCATGGGTTGAATGGATTGATTGAAAAGACTGCTTTTTAGATTTATATTATGAAGAATTTTTTAACTTCCTTTTTGCTATATATGTTTCTATAATTTATCCATAATAGTTATTCAGGAATTGTATAGCATTGTAATTTTATCATGCTCTGTATACTTTTTCCATGTTTTTGTTATGTCTTTTCCATGTCTTCCACGTTCATGTGTGACGTCTTGATCACATCCTGTATAAATTATATCCAAGTTTTAGTATGATCACGCCTGATGAAAAAAACGGATGGTTTGAAACGCGTTGCGTGCACTTGTTACAAGAACAAAAGTTTATGATATCGCTATCCTGGATCCACCTTACCTTCTCCCTTGAGAGCGCGGTCTCAGCTTCCATCTCCTCAGCCTCTCCTTGTCCTCTGTTAAACCATAATCTGGTTGTGGACTCTCATTTTCACTGTCTAGCTATTGGAATAGCGGAGATACCGTTTGGGTGTTTCCGGTTCCCAAAAACCACTCTGGCGTCACGAACATTAGGGGTTAATAACACCTTGCCCCTGGGGTTAATACCATCTTGCCCCATCCACCTA
This sequence comes from Hyla sarda, assembly GCF_029499605.1. Lineage (NCBI taxonomy): Eukaryota > Metazoa > Chordata > Amphibia > Anura > Hylidae > Hyla > Hyla sarda. The sequence goes on from NC_079193.1 coordinate 43,356,297, forward strand.
CACCGCTACACCCCATGGTCCCACCATCACCGTGGGTCACCACACATGCTTCACATACATAACACACATACTGCACACATTACATACTGTACATGCATCATACACACAACACGCATACTGTACACATTACATATTGTACATGCATCATACACACATCACACATACTGTACACATTACATACTGTACATGCATCATACACACATCACACATACTGTACACATTACATACTGTACATGCATCATACACACACAACACACATATATTATACACATTACATACTGTACATGCATGCATTATATACACACAACACACATACTGTACACATTACATACTGTACATGCATCATACACACATCACACATACTGTACACACTACATACTGTACATGCATCATACACACACAACACACATATTGTACACATTACATACTGTACATGCATTATATACACACAACACACATACTGTACACATTACATACTGTACAAGCATCATATACGGCTGAAGGCTGAGAGAAGAGTCCGGGGCTGAGGGATGATACCAAGTGCAGGGGGGGGTGAGGTGAAAAGAACTCCAAAGCTGCAAATGAATTTATTTTAAAAAATGTCAGACATCCGGGGGCCCTCTGGTTTGATTGGCTGCCTGGGGCCTTGAGTACGAGCTCCAAGAGCACCATTGTTAATCTGGCCCTGGTTAAGTGACTTTAAATTTGTGGCTTTTTTTTTTTTACCGTATCTGCACCAAATCTATCCAAAAGGCACAGACCAAATTATAAGTTAGGAGCAAGTTCCCACACCATACCTAACTTAAAGGGGTTAAATCAACTGGTGCCCGAATGTTATGCAGATTTTTAAATTACGTCTATATAAAAAATCTTAATCCTTCCAGTACTTATCAGCTGCTGTATGCTCCAGAGGAAGTTGTGTAGTTTGTTTCTCTCTGACAGTGCTCTCTGCTGACACCTCTGTTTGTGTCAGGAACTGTACCCATAGAATCCCCATAGAAAACCTCTCAGGCTCTGGACAGTTCCTGACACGAACAGAGGTGTCAGCAGAGAGCACTGTGGTCAGACAGAAAAGAACTACACAACTTCCTCTGTAGCATACAGCCACGGATAAGTACTGGAAGGATTAAGATTTTTAAATAGAGGTAATTTACAAATCTGTAAAACTTTCTGGAAGCAGTTGATTTGAAAACATTTGTTTTTCTCCTGTGTTTTTCCCTTTAACCCCTTCCCGACCCAGGACGTACTGGTACGTCTTGAGTCCTCTCCGTTTCTATAATGCAGGGCCACTGCGTGGCCCCGCATCATAGCGGGTCGGGCTAATAGCACGCGCACTATTAACCCATTAGACGCGGCATTCAAAGTGAAAGCTAATCAGTGCCTGTTAGCTCAGTGGGCTGTTCGGGACCGCCGTGGCGAAATCACGGCGTCCCAAACAGCTGGAGGACACGGGGAGGATCCCTTACCTTCTTCCTGGTCCCTGCCTGAGATCCAAGCATTCAAGCGGCAGAATCAATGATCAGCATTATCCAATGAGATAACAATGATCAATGTAAAAGATCAGTGTGTGCAGTGTTATTGCCCCCTATGGGAGCTGTAACATTGCAAAAAAAAAAGAAAAAAGTGAAAACTAAAAGTTAATAAAAATAATTTAACCCCTTCCCTAATAAAAGTAAGAATAACCCCCTTTTCCCATTTAAATAAAAAAAAAACTGTGTAAATAAAAATAAACATATGTGGTATCGCCACATGTGAAAATGTCCGAATTATAAAAATATATCGTTAATTAAACCACACGGTCAATGGCGTACACGCAAAAAAATTCCAAAGTCCAAAATATGGTATTTTTTGTCACTTTTTATATCATGAAAAAATGAATAAAAAGCGATCAAAAAGTCCGATCAATACAAAAATGGTACAGATATAAACTTCAGATCACGGTGCAAAAAAAAGGACCCATACGTGGAAAAATGTAAAAGTTACAGGGGTCAGAAGATGACTATTTTAAACGTATACATTTTCCTGCCTGTAGGTATGATTTTTTCCAGAAGTATGACAAAATCAAACCTATATAAGTAGGATATCAGTTTAATCATATGGACCTACAGAATAAAGAGAAGGTGTAATTTTTACAGAAAAATGTACTGCGTAGAAACGGAAGCCCCCAAAAGTTACAAAATTGTGTTTTTTCTTCAATTTTGTCGCACAAGGATTTTTTTTTCTGTTTTGCCGTAGATTTTTGGGTAAAATGACTGATGTCATTACAAAGTAGAATTGGTGGCGCAAAAAATAAGCCATCATATGGATTTTTAGGTGCAAAATTGAAAGAGTTTTTAGTTTTTTACAGGTAAGGAGGAAAAACGAAAGTGCAAAAATGGAAAAACCCTGGTCATGAAGGGGGTTAAGCAAAAATTTTGTTGAAAGCGCTTTTTCTAAGCCAGAAAAATAATGATGTAGACCTGTGCCAAAATGTCATGCATTGTGCAAAAAATGTCCAGGCATGCTGGAATTTGTAGTTTTTGCAGCAGCTGGAGGCTGGCCTGGTTGGGGAACACTGTGCTAAGCGTTGGAGACTTTTTTCCAATTTTCTTGTAGTTATATTGTAATGTCCCAGTACAGGATATGCTCCTGTACAGTACTTAGGCCCTGTCAGGTTGAGTCCCTCATTGTCCTGGGGACTCTCCGGCAGCGTCTCCCCCATAGTAGTAAGTCTAATGTTATGTATAGTTGTCACGATGCCGGCTGGCAGGTAGTGGATCCTCTGTGCCAGAGAGGGATTGGCGTGGACCGTGCTAGAGGATCGGTTCTAAGTCACTACTGGTTTTCACCAGAGCCCGCCGCAAAGCGGGATGGTCTTGCTGCGGCGGTAGTGACCAGGTCGTATCCCCTAGCAACGGCTCAACCTCTCTGGCTGCTGAAGATAGGCGCGGTACAAGGGAGTAGACAGAAGCAAGGTCGGACGTAGCAGAAGGTCGGGGCAGGCAGCAAGGATCGTAGTCAGGGGCAACGGCAGAAGGTCTGGAATCACAGGCAAGGAACACACAAGGAACGCTTTCACTGGCACTAGGGCAACAAGATCCGGCGAGGGAGTGAAGGGGAAGTGAGGTGATATAGGGAAGTGCACAGGTGTAAACACTAATTGGAACCACTGCACCAATCAGCGGTGCAGTGGCCCTTTAAATCGCAAAGACCCGGCGCGCGCGCGCCCTAGGGAGCGGGGCCGCGCGCGCCGGGACAGAACTGACGGGGAGCGAGTAAGGTACGGGAGCCGGGGTGCGCATCGCGAGCGGGCGCTACCCGCATCGCGAATCGCATCCCGGCCGGAGGTGGTAACGCAGCGCCCCGGGTCCGTGGAACCGACCGGGGCGCTGCAGTGAGGGAAGTGTAGCGAGCGCTCCGGGGAGGAGCGGGGACCCGGAGCGCTCGGCGTAACAGTACCCCCCCCCTTGGGTCTCCCCCTCTTCTTGGGGCCTGAGAACCTGAGGATCAGACTTTTGTCCAGGATATTGTCCTCAGGTTCCCAGGACCTCTCTTCTGGACCACAACCCTCCCAATCCACTAAAAAAAAAATTCTTCCCCTGACCTTTTTAGAGGCCAAAATCTCTTTGACAGAGAAGATGTCCGAGGAGCCGGAAACAGGAGTGGGAGGAACAGATTTAGGAGAAAAACGGTTGAGGATGAGAGGTTTAAGAAGAGAGACGTGAAAGGCATTAGGGATACGAAGAGAAGGAGGAAGAAGAAGTTTGTAAGAGACAGGATTAATTTGACACAAAACTTTAAAAGGACCAAGATAGCGTGGTCCCAACTTATAGCTCGGGACACGGAAACGGACATATTTAGCGGAGAGCCATACCTTGTCTCCAGGGGAAAAAATGGGAGGAGCTCTTCTTTTCTTATCTGCGAATCTCTTCATGCGAGAAGAAGCCTGTAAGAGAGAATTTTGGGTCTCTTTCCATATGGTGGAAAGATCACGAGAAATTTCATCCACAGCGGGCAGACCAGAGGGCAAGGGGGTAGGGAGGGGGGGAAGAGGGTGACGGCCGTACACCACGAAAAACGGAGATTTGGAGGAAGATTCAGAGATTCTGAAATTATACGAGAATTCGGCCCAAGGTAGAAGATCTGCCCAGTCATCCTGGCGGGAGGAAACAAAATGTCGTAAATAGTCACCCAAGATCTGGTTAATTCTCTCTACTTGTCCATTGGATTGAGGATGGTATGCAGAAGAAAAATTTAATTTAATCTTGAGTTGTTTACAGAGAGCCCTCCAGAATTTAGACACAAATTGGACGCCTCTATCCGAGACGATCTGTGTAGGCAACCCGTGAAGACGAAAAATGTGTACAAAAAATTGTTTAGCCAACTGAGGCGCTGAAGGAAGACCAGGAAGAGGGATGAAATGTGCCATTTTGGAGAATCGATCAACGACCACCCAAATAACAGTGTTGCCATGGGATGGGGGTAAGTCAGTAATAAAATCCATACCAATCAGAGACCAAGGTTGTTCGGGGACAGGTAGAGGATGAAGAAAACCAGCGGGCTTCTGGCGAGGAGTCTTATCCCGGGCACAGATAGTGCAGGCTCGCACAAAGTCCACCACATCAGTCTCTAGAGTCGGCCACCAATAGAAGCGAGAGATGAGTTGCACAGATTTCTTGATGCCCGCATGACCTGCGAGATGGGAGGAGTGACCCCATTTGAGGATCCCAAGGCGTTGGCGTGGAGAAACAAAGGTCTTTCCTGGAGGAGTTTGCCTGATGGAGGCTGGAGAAGTGGAAATCAGGCAGTCAGGAGGAATGATGTGTTGAGGAGAGAGTTCAATTTCAGAGGCATCTGAGGAACGAGAGAGAGCATCGGCCCTAATGTTTTTATCAGCAGGCCGAAAGTGAATTTCAAAATTAAATCGGGCAAAGAACAGAGACCACCTGGCCTGACGAGGATTCAGCCGTTGGGCAGACTGGAGGTAGGAGAGGTTCTTGTGATCGGTGTAAATAATAACTGGAAATCTTGATCCCTCCAGCAGATGCCTCCATTCCTCAAGAGCTAATTTAATGGCTAGAAGCTCTCGATCCCCGATGGAGTAGTTCCTCTCCGCCGGAGAGAAGGTCCTGGAAAAAAAACCACAAGTAACAGCATGCCCGGAAGAGTTTTTTTGTAGAAGGACAGCTCCAGCTCCCACTGAGGAGGCATCAACCTCCAATAGGAAGGGTTTAGATGGGTCAGGTCTGGAGAGCACGGGAGCCGAAGAAAAGGCAGACTTGAGTCGTTTAAAGGCGTCTTCCGCTTGAGGAGGCCAAGACTTGGGATCGGCATTTTTTTTTGTTAAAGCCACAATAGGAGCCACAATGGTAGAAAAATGTGGAATAAATTGCCTGTAATAATTGGCGAACCCCAAAAAACGTTGGATGGCACGGAGTCCGGAGGGGCGTGGCCAATCTAAGACGGCAGAGAGTTTATCTGGGTCCATTTGTAGTCCCTGGCCAGAGACCAAGTATCCTAGAAAAGGAAGAGATTGGCATTCAAACAGACATTTCTCTATTTTGGCATAGAGTTGATTATCACGAAGTCTCTGAAGAACCATACGGACATGCTGGCGGTGTTCTTCAAGATTGGCAGAAAAAATCAGGATATCGTCCAGATATACAACAACACAGGAGTATAGTAGATCACGAAAAATTTCATTAACAAAGTCTTGGAAGACGGCAGGGGCGTTGCATAGACCAAAGGGCATGACCAGATACTCAAAGTGTCCATCTCTGGTGTTAAATGCCGTTTTCCATTCATCCCCCTCTCTGATGCGGATGAGATTATAAGCACCTCTTAAGTCCAGTTTGGTAAAAATATGGGCACCTTGGAGACGATCAAAGAGTTCAGAGATGAGGGGTAAGGGGTAGCGGTTCTTAACCGTGATTTTATTAAGACCGCGGTAGTCAATGCAAGGACGTAGAGAGCCATCTTTTTTGGACACAAAGAAAAATCCGGCTCCGGCAGGAGAGGAGGATTTACGGATAAAGCCCTTTTTTAAATTTTCTTGGACGTATTCAGACATGGCAAGAGTCTCTGGGACGGACAGAGGATAGATTCTGCCCCGGGGTGGAGTAGTGCCCGGGAGGAGGTCAATGGGACAATCATAAGGCCTGTGAGGAGGTAGAGTCTCAGCTTGTTTTTTGCAAAAAACGTCCGCAAAGTCCATATAGGCCTTAGGGAGACCGGTTACATGAGGAAGCACAGGGACACGGCAAGGTTTACTGGGAACCGGTTTTAAGCAGTCCTTGGAACAAGAGGGCCCCCAACTCTTGATCTCCCCAGTGGACCAATCCAGGATTGGGGAATGGAGTTGAAGCCAGGGAAGTCCAAGAAGGATTTCAGAAGTGCAATTGGGAAGGACCAACAGTTCAATCCTCTCGTGATGAGATCCGATGCACATTAGAAGGGGCTCCGTGCGGAAACGTATAGTACAGTCCAATCTTTCATTGTTTACACAATTGATGTAGAGGGGTCTGGCGAGACTGGTCACCGGGATGTTGAACCTGTTGACGAGAGAGGCTAAGATGAAATTTCCTGCAGATCCAGAGTCCAAGAAGGCCACAGCAGAGAAGGAGAAGGCAGAGGCAGACATCCGCACAGGCACAGTAAGACGTGGAGAAGCAGAGTAGACATCAAGGACTGTCTCACCTTTGTGCGGAGTCAGCGGACGTCTTTCCAGGCGGGGAGGACGGATAGGACAATCCTTCAGGAAGTGTTCGGTACTAGCACAGTACAGGCAGAGATTCTCCATGCGGCGTCGTGTCCTCTCTTGGGGTGTCAGGCGAGACCGGTCGACCTGCATAGCCTCCACGGCGGGAGGCACAGGAACAGATTGCAGGGGACCAGAGGAGAGAGGAGCCGGGGAGAAGAAACGCCTCGTGCGAACAGAGTCCATATCCTGGCGGAGCTCCTGACGCCGTTCGGAAAAACGCATGTCAATGCGAGTGGCAAGATGGATGAGTTCATGTAGGTTAGCAGGGATTTCTCGTGCGGCCAGAACATCTTTAATGTTGCTGGATAGGCCTTTTTTAAAGGTCGCGCAGAGTGCCTCATTATTCCAGGATAATTCTGAAGCAAGGGTACGGAACTGTACGGCATACTCGCCAACGGAAGAATTACCCTGGACCAGGTTCAACAGGGCAGTCTCAGCAGAAGAGGCTCGGGCAGGTTCCTCAAAGACACTTCGAATTTCCGAGAAGAAGGAGTGTACAGAGGCAGTGACGGGGTCATTGCGGTCCCAGAGCGGTGTGGCCCAAGCCAGGGCTTTTCCAGACAGCAGGCTGACTACGAAAGCCACCTTAGACCTTTCAGTGGGGAACTGGTCCGACATCATCTCCAAGTGTAATGAACATTGGGAAAGAAAGCCACGGCAAAACTTAGAGTCCCCATCAAATTTATCCGGCAAGGATAGTCGTATTCCAGAAGCGGCCACTCGCTGCGGAGGAGGTACAGGAGCTGGCGGAGGAGATGATTGCTGGAGCTGTGGTAGTAACTGTTGTAGCATAACAGTCAGTTGAGACAGCTGTTGGCCTTGTTGCGCAATCTGTTGTGACTGCTGGGCGACCACCGTGGTGAGGTCAGCGACAACTGGCAGAGGAACTTCAGCGGGATCCATGGCCGGATCTACTGTCACGATGCCGGCTGGCAGGTAGTGGATCCTCTGTGCCAGAGAGGGATTGGCGTGGACCGTGCTAGAGGATCGGTTCTAAGTCACTACTGGTTTTCACCAGAGCCCGCCGCAAAGCGGGATGGTCTTGCTGCGGCGGTAGTGACCAGGTCGTATCCCCTAGCAACGGCTCAACCTCTCTGGCTGCTGAAGATAGGCGCGGTACAAGGGAGTAGACAGAAGCAAGGTCGGACGTAGCAGAAGGTCGGGGCAGGCAGCAAGGATCGTAGTCAGGGGCAACGGCAGAAGGTCTGGAATCACAGGCAAGGAACACACAAGGAACGCTTTCACTGGCACTAGGGCAACAAGATCCGGCGAGGGAGTGAAGGGGAAGTGAGGTGATATAGGGAAGTGCACAGGTGTAAACACTAATTGGAACCACTGCACCAATCAGCGGTGCAGTGGCCCTTTAAATCGCAAAGACCCGGCGCGCGCGCGCCCTAGGGAGCGGGGCCGCGCGCGCCGGGACAGAACTGACGGGGAGCGAGTAAGGTACGGGAGCCGGGGTGCGCATCGCGAGCGGGCGCTACCCGCATCGCGAATCGCATCCCGGCCGGAGGTGGTAACGCAGCGCCCCGGGTCCGTGGAACCGACCGGGGCGCTGCAGTGAGGGAAGTGTAGCGAGCGCTCCGGGGAGGAGCGGGGACCCGGAGCGCTCGGCGTAACAATAGTGTTGTAAAAATAGTGCATAATGCTATGTGTTAGGTACATAAAGAATAAAGGACCTTTAAGGACCTTTGGAGGTATCACATGTTATGTTACGCAGAGAGCCCAGTTGACCACCTAACCTGCAGCATGACCTATGGGCTTCTTGCTCAGCCCCGCTTTATAAGAAGGGCGGCCATTACAATCTCTCTCTTAAACCATCACTCCTGCTGAGGACAGCAAAGACAGACATCACAGATCCTGTGTCCAGTGGAGGCCATAAAGCCTGCACACCAGCCACATGTAAGTCAACTCATCTATGTCTGCTGTCTCTACCAAAGTCAAGTCACTAGTCAAGTCAATTATAGTCAGAGTGGCTGTATTGAAGTCTAACCCAAAAGTGCTGCAATCCCAGCTAGTGTTGCTCGCGAATATTCGCAATTCGAATTTTATTCGCGAATATCGCATATTCGCGAATTCGTGAATATTCGCGAAAATAGCGCTATAAATTCGTAAATACGAATATTCGTTTTTTTTTTATTTTTATTTTTTTCACAGTACACATCACAGTGATCATCCCTCTCTGCTTCTAGCTTATGTGGTGTAAAAAGGCTCTAATACTACTGTGTGAGACCGACGTGCGAATTGTCGCATATGCGAAGATTTGCATATGCTAATTTTCGCATATGCGAATTTTCACTTATGCTAATTTTGTATATGCGATTTTTCGCATATGTTTATTTTCGCACACGCGAATATACGCATATGCGAAAATAAAATGAGCATATTACGAATATGCGAATATTCGCGAATATGACGAATATTCGTCCATATATTCGCGAATATTCGCGAATTCGAATATGGCCTATTCCGCTCAACACTAATCCCAGCAAGCTGTTCCTGGTTGACTGTCTGGGATTCTGGCCTAGCTGTAAAGACTGTTACTGTTAACCCTAACATGGTCTTGGACTATAATTGGGATAGCGGTACTACCATTCGGATGGTTACCGTAAAACCACTCTGGCGTCACGAACATTAGGGGTTAATAACACCTTGCCCCTGGGCTATACAATCTTCCCCATCCATCTACACCCTTCACACCCCGTGGTCACACCACAACTTTGGCATCACCACAATATGGTTTCTGCTTATTTCTGACATTAAATTGAAAACTCATAATACACTGACTAGAAATGACAAAAAAATCTAAAAGACCTTTCTTTGACTTTTGCACAGAAATATACTCCCTCTATGTTATAATAAGTGAAAATAAAAAATACGCTCCTGCAGGATTTTGATTTCTTTCCAAACTTTTTTTTAATTGAAGTCGCCGGCTTCTGAAAAGAAAACTTGTTATGAATATTTTTGTGTTATAATTTCTAAATCCCTTAAGCTGCTGGATAAACAGAGGCGGAAACAGGTCATTAACTTTTTTTGTTTAAGGGATTACTGAAGGAAGATTATATCTGGGGAAAAAGTCCTCTCCACTAATGTCGGTGCTGAAGATGCGCAGAACAACTAAATCTGGATTGTCTAAAATGAATTTGATGGATCAGATTAGCCAGTGGTTTGTGATGTAAATTCAGAATATTATGAAGGATTATTGTGTGTATTAAAACTTTTTCATATGCCTTAAAGTGTACCTGTCAGGAGATAAAAAATAACAAATGCATTACCATTAAAGGGGTACTCCAGCCCTAAGACATCTTATAAGATGTTTCATTCGGCACCCACCTCTTCGAGCTGCACGCCACGCTACCAGCTCACATACTGCCGGGTGCCGACCAAGGGGCCAGAGTATCTTGACGTCACGAGTCTGCCCCAGTGTGACGTCACACCCCACCCCCCTATGCAAGTCTATGGGAGGGGGCGTGGCGAGGAGGAGTTGTGATGTCACAATACAGTTTGTGAGCCGGCACCCTGACTGTATTGTTCCACCCAGCTCACTCCCAATAGTAAAATTAAGTTCATGCCCATCTGACTGATTCTCTGAATTGTCAAACTATAAACCCTCAAATCTCGGGAACGGGAGGGCGTATCAAGAAACTGCATTTAAAAATAATGTAAAAAAAAAGTTTTAAAACACCCATGCTTTATTTTCCTGTGTGTTCTGTAGTAATATCCATCATGGGACTAGTCTAATCAGTGCTGCATTCTCCTATATGTTCAGTAATATTATCCATCCTGTGACTGCATCTGATCAGTGCAGTATTCTCTTATAAGTTCTGTAATATTATCCGTTTTATGACTGTATCTGATCAGTGCTGTATTCTCTTATATGTTCTGTAATATTATCCATTCTGTGACTGTATCTGACCAGTGCTGTATTCTCCTGTATGTTATGTAATATCATCCATCCTGTAACTGTATCTGATTAGTCCTGTATTTTCCTGTATGTTCTGTAATATTTTCCATCCTGTGACTTTATCTGATCAGTCCTGTATTCTCCTGTATGTTCTCTAACATTATCCATCCTGTGACTGTATCTGATCAGTACTGTATTCTCCTGCATCTTCTGTAATATTATCCATCCTGTGACTGTATCTGATCAGTCCTGTATTCTCCTGTATGTTTTGTAATATTATCCATCCCATGACTGGGTCAGATCAGCGCAGTATTCTCTTCAGGGCCGGACACAGACAGCAGAGGGCCCCTGTGCAAAGAATGGGCCTGCCCCCCCTCATACGTCAATTGTTCAGGAACCCCCCTTCATATGTCACTTACTCAGGTGGACCCCAATATGTCACCTGCTCAGGGGGCCCCCCCACCCATAATCAATTGCTCAGGAGGACCTCCCTAATGTCAATTGTTAATTATTTATTAAGGCCCAACATATGCCGCAGCTCATTAAGGCCCCCCACATTAGGTAGCATAGTTTGCCCACATTAGGCAGCACAGTTAACCTACATTAGGTAGCATATATTCCCCACATAAGGTAGCAGTTTCCCCACATTAGGTAGCATAGATTCCCCACATTAGGTAGCAGTTTCCCCACATTAGGTAGTATAGATTCCCCACATTAGGTAGCATAGTTCCCCACATTAGGTAGCATAGATTCCCCACATTAGGTAGCATAGATTCCCTACATTAGGTAGCAGTTTCCCCACTTTAGGTAGCATAGATTCCCCACATTAGGTAGCATAGTTTCCCCACATTAGGTAGCATAGATCCCCCACATTAGGTAGCATAGTTTCCCCACATTAGGTAGCATATATTCCCCACATTAGGCAGCATAGTTTCCCCACATTAGGTAGCATATATTCCCTACATTAGGTGGCAGTTTCCCCACTTTAGTTAGCATACATTCCCCACATTAGGTAGCATAGCACCCCAATAGACAGGCACACACACACACAGACACACACACAGACATACAGACACACACAGACACACACACATAGACACACTTACCTGGCCTGCATATCGCTTCTCCTCTCTGGCCACGGCCTGACGAGTGACTTCACTGACGTCCTCCTGCGCGCAGGTCTTCAGATGTACGTCACTTGCACAACGTCCCTTGTCAGACCCATGTAGGACGGCTGCAGACTCATTGTTTAAAGTGCCCGCTGCGCTATTTTGTGCCGTGGCGGCTTTAGAACAGTGAGCAGTGGCGTGTTGTGTGAGAGGGCCCGCCGCCCTTTCAAATGGCGGCGGGCCCCCTCACACGCTGGACCCCTGTGCAGCTGAACCGGCTGCACAGGCGATATGTCCGCCCCTGATTATCTTATATGTTCTGTAATATTGTCCATCATGTGACAGTATCTGATGAGTGCTGAATTCTCCTGTATGTTATGTAATATTATCCATCCTGTGACTGTATCTGATCAGTCCTGTATTCTCCTGTATCTTCTGTAATATCATCCATCCTGTGACTGTATCTGATCAGTCCTGTATTCTCCTGTATGTTCTGCAATATTATCCATCTTGTGACTGTATCTGATCAGTGCTGTATTCTTCTTTAGATATGTACTATCCATCCTGTGACTGAGTTTGACCTCTTCTGTATGTTCTATTGTAATATCCATGATGGGACTAGTCTGATCAGTACTGTATTCTGTTTGTATGTTCTGTATATTATCCATCCTGTGTCTGATCAGTTCTTTATTCTCCTGCGTGTTCTGTATTGATATCTATCGGGACTAGTCTAATAAGTACTGTATTCTTCTTTCTGTTCTGTAGTAATATTCCTCCAAATACACTGTCTGGTCAGTGCTGTATTCTCCTTTATGATTTTTAGCAGTATACATCATGTTATTGTGTCTGATCAGTCCTGGATTCTCCTGCATGTTCTGTAGTAATATCCATCCTGTGTGTAATCAGTGTTGTATTTTTCTATATGTTCAGTAGTAATATCCATGCTGTGAATCCCATGATATATCTGATCAGTGCTGCATTCTCTTATATGTTCTGTAGTAACACCAATCCTGGGACTAGTCTCATCAGTGATGTATTCTCTCTTGTATGTTCTGAAGTAATATCCACCTTGTGACTGTATATGATCAGTGATGTATTCTCTCTTGTATGTTCTATAGTAATATCTATCCTCTGACTGTATCTAATCAGTGCTGTATTCTCTTATATGTTCTGTATTAATATCTATTCCCTGACTGTATCTGATCAGTACTGTGTTTTCTTGTATGTCCTTTAGTAGAGCTTGCATGGTTAATTTGTCTGTGACGTGATTCAGTATATATATCTTGGGGCTTTTTCCCCTGATCCTCTATGACCCCAGCAATGTCCTGGTTGTCACTGCAGTGTGCCATGTCCTGTTGATGATGTTGCCATGCCACGCATTGTTTTTTTTAATGTTTTTTATTTTTTTTACTCAGAAAAGTGCGTGAAAAGAGAAATGTCCTGTGATGTCCCAATACAAGACATGGTCCTGTACTACCCTTAGGCCCTGTCAGGTTGAGACCCTCAGTGACCTGGGGGCTCCCCTGCAAGGTCTTCCCCTGTTGTTTCCATAATGTTGTGTATATCACTTTAATGCCTAGACAGTATCCTTATGTATAGGTAGTACTGAGGACCTGTGGGAGGTCTCAAGGACCTGTGGATTGTAACATGTTATGTTCTGCAGTCACATGATTTGTTGTCACATGTTCTCCCAGAGAACACCAGCTTAACCTATGACCGGCAGCTTGAAAAATGGTCTTTAGTCCAGCCCCCCACTATATAAAGGGGGGGCCATTACAATTCACTCTCTTAGCTCTTACCACATGCTACCTTACTGAGCACAGCAAACACCAGAGATCTCAGTGCAAGTGATCAGCATCTGGAAGACCCCAAAAGCTACAGTCATTCCAGTAAGTCTCAAGTCTATGTCTGCTGTCACTGAAACTAGTCAAGTCCTGCATATAGTCAAGTCCAATCTCAAGTCAAGTTAATTACAAGTATATTGGTCCAACAAGCTGCGAGGTCTTCTGAGTCCTGGCCACCTCTCTGGGAAATCTGACCTTAGCTGTGAAGATAATTCCATCTGTCTTATACTCAGTAAAGCCTCCGTTTGACCCTAACTGGTTGTCCACTCTCATTTCACTACTAGCAACTGGGATAGCGGAGAAACTGGGCGTGTGGTGTTCCGGAACCTTAAAACCACACTGGCGTCACGAACACTAGGGGTTAACACCATTTTGCCCCTGGGGTAATACCATCTGACCCCACCACCTACACCGCTACACCCGTGGTCCCGCCATACACCTGGTGGTCCACCACAGTCCCATATACTTTATTTGCAACATATTGGCTGGTATGCATATTCGTTATGGACTAATGGAAGAAATTTGGTGCAAATAAAATAATACATTTGCCTCAAAGTACTTAGTAATGGTTAGTTGCAGCTATGTGCACACGTGTACTTTTCTGTAGAAGTTGCAATAACATCAATATTCATTTTCACCCAATTCTCCCACTTCTGTAAGTGACCTAGAAGCAGCTCATTTTAATCTTTAACAACTTGACAGCAGAAGACGGCTCAAGAACTTAATGTATATTTTCTTGGTGTCTTTTGATCTTACGCAAAAATAACACCACAATTATGTCCTGAATGCCTTCATTTGCCATTCATGCTTCTGTAACAATGGTTTTCCATAGCCCACAAGCTTTTCCTGTGGGGGGGGTCTGTTCTCTGCTGATTATTTTTAATTCTTGAAATTCATTTCTGAGAATTATGCGACAAGTTGTGCTGCTTTTTTTTTCTCGGAGGGAGACAGAAGCCCATCTGTCTGAAAGGCCTCGGCTAACAATCATTCTTTTATGGAAGTCATAAATGAGTTTTCTAATAAGAAAGAAATGACAGTGCATTCAGTGTCGCTCTGTTCTATAGCACGACAAGCACAGACGGTCCGGGCCATTTCATTCACTGAGAAGTGACAATTTATAATGTATTTATAGATGTACAGACACGTCCTTTGTCATCCTGCTGTGTGAAAATTACAGCGGATTTTATTAACACTTGCATTTATAAGAGGAAAGCAATGAGCGGATGTAACAGAAAATATTATTTCAGGGGCATACTTATAGGAGGGTGACAGAACAACTCTCCCGTACAAGACTACATCATATTTGAAGATAGTTGCCTGTCAGGATAAATGGCCATTTTACACTTGGACTGCTCAGTGAATTGTCTTATGTGTTTCGACTTTACATGTATATGTTATTCTATGATGTTTTGTTGTGTTCTGATTTATTACTGTAGTCGGCTGCAGCACTCAGTGATGCCATCATGTTGGATTTTGATACAGCAATCCCTCTGGTTACAATCTTCGAAGAGGCACAAAAGCTTAGCAGTTACCGTCACATAGGGTGGCACGGTCCTCAGGATCCTGTTCTCTTCACAGGAGCCTCTTTCTGATGTGTGTTACTTCACACAGGACCACAAGACATTCATAGTTCATTTTCTGTCAGGTGACTATTACCAGACCCGATCTTAAGGCCTAAACTTTCCATACAAGGTCTAGAAGGATAAACTCTGACTAGATGTTCACCCCCCTCTGATCGGAGCCAGACTGGTTTTTGGCTCCAACCATCTGGGGCGAGGGGGTTGGGCTTGGTTTTGAGTAATTGATTCTAACCTGGGAAAAAGGTGGAACCAGGGAAAGACTCCTCCCATACAACTTAGAACAGGCTTCTTTTAAAAAACCATGTTGGTACGTCATGGGCCTATATTCCATTCATCCTTTACAATCCGCCAGTCATTAACCCTTGCACATCTATAATACTTCTGTACATACAGAAATGTGGGTGTACCATTCACAGTGTCAATATATACAAGTTGGTCTCAAAACCCAATTACAGATCCTGATACTTTGAGAGAGAGTTCTCAGTCACATGACATTATACTTTAGTAGCTTGGACATGGGTACCGGGACACTGCATATGGAGACACCATGTAAAGGCACATATGGGGGGAGATTTATCAAAACCTGCCCATAGGAAAAGTTGTTGAGTTGCCCATAGGAACAAGAAGCGATCTGAGTGGTTACTATGGGCAACTCAGCAATTTTTCCTCTGGACAGGTTTTGATAAATCTCCCCCAGGAGGCCGACAGCTCGATAGTATGGAAGTGCAGAGACTAAAAGGTTGTAGGCACACAGCTCTGCCACACACTGTCCAATCTTTATGCCTAGTGAGACAATGATGTCTTATGATAATTACACCTCCCTCGTATAGACATAGATTACAAATGGCATTTAGAGCTCTGTATGAGAAAAATCAAGTTGCTAAGAAATAAAAAGTATTAAGGAATAATTTTGCACCTTCAGTGAAATGAAAAGGTAGACATAACATTAACTTTTTTAAAGGGAATCTCTTAGCTGCAAATTAGTTTTCCATCCTGCTGACACTATTAGATAGCTGTTAGGACAAGGAGACACGTGTTACCTTTCATATATCTGTCTACTTCCTTAAAGGGGTACTCCGGTGGGAAACTATTTTTCAATCATCTGGCTCCAGAAAGTTAAACAGATTTGTAAATTACTTCTATTAAAAAATCTTAATCCTTCCAGTACTTATCAGATGCTGTATGCTCCAGAGGAAGTTATGTAGTTCTTTTCAGTCTGACCTCAGTGCTCTCTGCTGACACCTCTGTCTGTGTCAGGAACTGTTCAGAGTAGGAGCAAATCCCCATAGCAAACCTCTCCTGCTCCGGACAGTTCCTGACACGGACAGAGGTGTCAGCAGAGAGCACTGAGGTCAAACTGAAAAGAACTACTCGACTTCCTCTGTAGTATGTATATAGCAGCTGATAAGAACTGGAAGGATTAAGATTTTTAACTGTTTAACTTTCTGGAACCAGTTGATTTAAAAAATAGTTTTCCACCAGAGTACTTTAACATAGAAAAATAATTTTATTCTTCAGTGCCAAGTGTCAAAGAGGTCTTTCTAAGCCCCTGAAGTGCTGAGGTCTGGCGCGCCACCTCCCTTCCCCATTCATCCCTATCCCTGCTTGATTGACAGTCAGCTGGAAGCCGAGCTCTGTTTTTACATCTGGAACCTTTTACAATTTGTAGGAAAGGTGCAGGAGCGGTGCAGTGACAGGGGTGATAGGGAGAGTGAGGAGGTCTTCCAGTCCTCAGCACTTCAGGGGCTTGGGAACGCCTATTAGGAACTTGGCACCAGAGAATAAAAGCGTTTTTTTATGTTATGGAAGCAAAAATAGAAATATGAGAGGTACCATGTGTATCCTTGCATTAATTGCTGTCTAATAGTGTCAGCAGTTTGGAATGTGAATTGCAGATGACCTATTCCCTTTAGGGTCTATTCATACATACAGTATTCTGCGCAGATTTGATGCGCAAAATTTCAAGCTGTGTTTAGTCATTCAGTTTACATTGAAATCTGCAGCAGAAAATCCTGCGCATCAAATCTGCGCATTAAAGCGGCGCAGAATACAGTACGTGTGAATAGACCCTTAACGTTTAACATTTGTAACATATCTACAGGATCTGCTATCAATGTTTAATGGGTGTTAATCCCACTTATCAGACCCCTGTCTAGTGGGAGAATCTTAATCCACTAACTCCTGTTCCTTCAGTGTAAGAAAGGTTGCTTTGTTGTTTCCATAACTTCTATAGATTTTCATGGTGAGAGCCAAAATCTCATCTCCATTTATTCTCTATCTGGAAAATCCTGTCCTAATAGGTTCAGTGTTGATTACCCCTATGGACAGATTTACACCTTCATCACTGTACACAGAGAATATTATTCACCACTTCTGAAATGGTTAGTAATGATACAGGGATATCTGACGTAGGACATACAATGTCTACCAGGATTCTGAATAGATCTTGAAATACATGATTTTCATGTTTTGGCTGTAAGAAAAACCAGTCATGCATCACAGAGATAGAGTCATAGAAACAAAGAGCAATTAAAGGATTACATACAATAAGGGGCGGACTGACAACACTCAGGGCCCCCGGACCAAAAAAGTAAGGGCCCCCTGCGATGCTCTGCTGCTGGTCACACTTCTGCCCCTATTCTACCCAAATTCCTCCACCAGCCCTACACACAAAATAAACAACATTTTATATATAAGAAACAGGTAAAAGGTAGGTAAAATAATTTTCTATGACCAATAATTCAAGTATACAAGGAGTAAATATATACCACCACACAATAACTGGATAATACCGCCATACTGTACTGAATAAAACAACTCTACACAGACCAATATACTACACTGGTTCTGTATACAATATAAGTGATAATATACAGGACCATATGGTGGTAGATGTCAACTGTACACTGGATGTCTATACCATATAAGTGATTACAGTTAAATATTGGGACTCACAATTACGATCGGCGACGTCCTCTTTCCTTTTCTTCTCCGTCCAGATCAGACCGCCATGTCCATCTCTTACCATTTGCAGGACAAACATGTTAAGCATTTTTCCATTCCCCTCCCCTCCTCTACATAATCTTTCCATCTATAAGCGCACAAACTGTAATAATGCCCTCCTTGGTGTCTTGCACAGTAAAAGGGCGGGTAGGTAGCCAGTTAAATAGTTAACTAGGTAGGTAGATATGTCGGTAGATGACTAGTCAGGTAGAAAGGTAGGTTGCTAGCTATGTAGTTAGGAAGCCATGTATAAAGACCAGGTATGTACATAGTTAGGTAGCCAGGTATGTAGGTAGGTAGCAAGATGTGTAGGTAGTTAGTTAGGCAGCCAGGTATGTAGGTAGTTAGATAGCCAGGTATGTAGGTAAGTAGTTAGGCATCCAGGTACAAAGTTAGGTAGCCAGAGAGTTAGTCAAGTAGGTAGCCAGCACCCCCTCCACCCAGTGGCGGATCCACAGTCTAGTCTTGGGAGGGGCCCTATGAAAAACCCCTCTGTAGTTAGTAGGTAGCCCTCCTATTAGTTTAGTAGTTTATCCCCATATTAGCTAGGCAGGAACATAGTAGCTAGTCCCCCATAGTAGGTGTAGGCAGCAGCGTTCCCTCACATTAGGTGTAGGCAGCATAGTTCCCTCACATTAGGTGTAGGCAGCAGAGTTCCCTGACGGTGGGTGTAGACAGCAGGGTCCCCCCACAGTAGATGTGGGCAGCAGGGTCCCCCCACAGTAGGTGCAGGCAGCAGGGTACCCCCATAGTAGGTGTAGGCAGCAGAGTCCCTCCCAAGTAGGTGTAGGCAGTAGGTGTAGGTAGCAGAGTTAGAGTCCCTCCCAGTAGGCGTGGACAGCAGAGTTAGAGTTCCCCCCATAGGTGTAGGCAGCAGAGTTAGAGTCCCCCCAGTAGGTGTATACAGATGAGTTAAAGTCCCCCCCATTAGGTGTATACAGCAGAGTTAGAATTCTCCCCCCCCCCCCAGTAGGTGTATGCAGGGAGTTATAGTTCTCCCTAGTAGGTGTCACCCCCACCCCCAGTACGTGCAGGCAGCAGAGTTATTCCCCCCCCCCCCCTCCCAGGTTGAAAAAAAGAATATGATGCTTACCTGATGTCCCATGCAGTGATCTTCTCTGCAATGTCAGACGTGTCCCCCTGCTTAAGCCAGTACATGTCCGGGCCCATCTGAAGTTTGCTAGAGAGCATTTGGATGATACAGAAGAGTATTGGGAGAATGTCATATGGTCAGATGAAACCAAAGTAGAACTTTTTGGTAAAAACTCAACTTGTCGTGTTTGGAGGAAAAAGAATGCTGAATTGCATCCAAAGAACACCATACCTACCATAAAGCATGGGGGTGGAAACATCATGCTTTGGGGCTGTTTTTCTGCTAAGGGACCAGGATGATTGATCCGTGTAAAGTAAAGAATGAATGGAGCCATGTATCGTGAGGTTTTGAGCAAGGGCATTAAAGATGAAACGTTGCTGGGTCTTTCAGCATGACCATGATCCCAAACACACCTAACAGGCAACGAAGGAGTGGCTTCGTAAGAAGCATTTCAAAGTCCTGGAATGGCCTAGCCAGTCTCCAGATCTCAATCCTATAGAAAACCTTTGGAGGGAGTTGAAAGTCTGTCTTGCCCAGCTACAGCCCCAAAACATCACTGCTCTAGAGGAGATCTGCATGGAGGAATGGGCCAAAACACCAGCAACAGTGTGTGAAAACCTTGTGAAGACTTACAGAAAACATTTGACCTCTGTCATTGCCAACAAAGGGTATATGACAAAGTATTGAGATGAACTTTTGTTATCTCATAATTTGCAAATAAATTCTTTAACCTGTTCAGGACGCTGGGCGTATCCATACGCCTGCATCCCGAGTCCTTAAGGACGTGGGGCATATGCATACACCCGTGGAAATTCCGGTCCCCGCCGCTAGCCGATTGGGGACCGGATTGGGATGCCTGCTGAAATCATTCAGCAGGCACCCCGGCACATCGCCCAGGGGGGTCCTGAGACCCCCCCATGTCGGCAATCACAGAAAATCGCATGTCAATTCAGACATGCGATTTTCTGCTATCCCGGGCTGATCGGGTCTCTGGTGACCCGATCACCCGGAAAATAGCGATGAACGGAGCTGTCAGGGACAGCCCTTATCATCTTAAGGGCTAGGAGTGAGGTCGCACTGACCAATGGCAGAGCAGGACAGTGGGTTGTCGAGGGGATTGTGGGAAGAAGATGGAGGCCGGTACCTGCAGGAGAAGATGCCTGGAGATCCCCGATTGTCACTGGAGACTGCTGGATCCTGGGTCAGGTAGGGAAACTACAGTGGGGGGGGGGGGGGGGGGGGGGTGAATTGAAAGTGAAAGTAAAGGGATCTTTACTGTGGCAACCACTAGGAAGGCCAAACTGCAACCCCCAGCATGCCCAGACAGCCAAAGACTGTCTGGGCATGCTGGGAGTTGTACTTTTGCAACATCTGGAGGGTCACAGTTTGGAGACCGCAGGGATGTGGAAATCCTATAGCCCGACGCCCGGGACACGTATTTTTTGGCGCTGTGAAGGTGAATTGTTTATAGATTTAGCCCTGTATCGGGCAGGGACAGACAGACTTCCCCCTTATTGCTCTTTAATGTCGGTGTGAGGTGCAGGAGCCGATGGAAGTCTGCACCTCACACCGGCCTCAGAGTATATGGAGGGGGCGGCGGCCTCCAGCTGACTGCAGAGCCCCCTTATCTCCCCCTCCCGGAGGATGGACGGAGCTCAGAAGACACAGCAGGGTGAGAGAAAGGATGTAGACAGCTCCGTGCACAGCTCCATCCCCCGCACTCAGCTCTATCCCTCCCCTCCCCCTGCTCTGTCTAGACAGGACCTAATCCACCACGGGGCGGTTGCTTGTTTGCACGGGGAAAACACAGAGCGGGGGGAGGGGGAGGACGGAAATCTCACCTCACACTGTCCCGGACTACAGCTCTGATGTCCACTCATGGCGGCTCAGGTGAGGAGGCAGAGAATACAGGCGGCAGGAAGGGTGGTTGTATATGTAGGGTGTGAGTGTATGTGTGATGTGTATATGTAATGTAATGTATGATGGGGGGGGGGGGGGGCAGCGGCAGGTGTATGTATGATGTGTGCATATGTATGGTGTATAACAGTGTTTCCCAACCAGGGTGCCTCCAGCTGTTGCAAAACCACAACTCCCAGCATGCCCAGGGCATGCTGGGAGTTGTAGTTTTGCAACAGCTGGAGGCACCCTGGTTGGGAAACACTGGTGGATATGTATGGTGTGAGTGTATGTGTGTATGATGTCTATGTGTGATGTGTATGTAATGTATGATGTGTGTATAATGTCTAAGTGTGATGTGTGTATGTATGTATGTGATGTGTGATGTGGGGTGGACAGCGGTGGGTGTATGTATGATGTGTGCATATGTATGGTGTATATGTATGGTGTGAGTGTATGTGTGTATGTAATGTATGATGTGGGGGGGGCAGTGGCGGGGGTGTGTGTGTGTATGATATGGGGGCAGTGGCTGGTGTATGAATGATATGTGTATGCATGAATGTTTTGTATAGGAGCGGACTGTCACGTCGGGCATTAGGGCAGTTGTGCCATCTAATTTTATTTATTTTTGGTGGCACCCGCACTAAATTGCACCCCGGAATCCTCCCCCTTCATACTCACCCGACGACCAAGAGCCCCACGGATGCAGACAAACACACCCGAACCAAAACTACAACTCCCAGCATGCTACACCATAACCTAAACTGTAGAACTATAAAGTGCAACATGCTGGGAGTTGTAGTTTTGGTTCGGGTCAGCTGCAGAGCTATAGGCTGCATCAGGGCATGCTGGGTGTTGTAGTTACTAACTGCAATTCCCAGTATTCCTTGACACAGACTATGGTTCTGCAGCTGACACGAACCAAAACTACAACTCCCAGCATGTTACACAATAACCTTAACTGTACTACTATACAGTGCAACATGCTGCAACACCCACAGAACCATTGCTGTATCAGGGCATGCTGGGAGTTGTAGTTACTAACTGTAATTCCCAGTATTCCCTGACACATCCTATGGCTCTGCAGCTGACACAAACCAAAACTACAACTCCCAGCATGTTACACAATAACCTTAACTGTCCTACTATACAGTGCAACATGCTGCAACACCCACACAACCATAGGCTGTATCAGGGCATGCTGGGTGTTGTAGTTATCTAGTAACTAAGTGCAACTTCCAGCATTTTCTGACACAAAATGCAGCACATAAACTGGAGAAGCAGAACCCCCCCCCCCCCCCCAGTAACACATAAGTCCCTATTGAGACTGAAAAATAGTGATTAAAATATTTTTAAAAGTGCGTATATATGTGAATAAGCCCCTTTCCTAATAAAAGTTTCCAATTTTCTTTAAATACAAATAATGTAGAAAAATAAACATAAGTGGTATTGCTGCATGTGAAAATGTCCAGACTATTAAAATATGATGTTAATTAAACCGTATGGTGAACGGTGTAAATGTAAATAATAGTCCAGAATTGTTCATTTTTGGTCACTTCATATGAGAAATTTTTTATAAGGTGATCAAAAAGTTACATCTAGACTTATCTGGTCTTGTCTCGGGGGTAAGAGGATCTACAGCTCTCCGGCCGCTAATATCCTGACATACTGCCATCACCTATTAAACCATTAGATCACCGCTGTCAGCAGTGTCTATAGGGAGAGGGGGGGGGGGGGGGGATCGTACTATTTTGGTGGAAATTATTTCATCAACCAGGACAAGTGGATTTTCTTGAGGGACAAGTAGATTGTGTTCCGCTTTAGTCCCTTGGACAAGTAGTTTTTTTTTACATTTCCACACCCCTGAGACCACTGTTACAGTGGTGCCCAAACGGTAGCCCTCCAGATGTTGCCAAACTACAACTCTCAGCATGCCTGGACTGCCCAGGCATGCTGGGAGTTGTAGTTCTGTAACTTCTGTCCCTTCAGATTTAGCAATTTTCATGAATTTTTTGAAAATTGCTGCTCTACTTTGAAGCCCTCTAATTTTTTCAAAAAGCAAAAATATGTCCATTTTATGATGCCAACATAAAGTGGTCATATTGTATTTGTGAATAAAAATAACATTTATTTGGAATATCCATTTTCCTTACAATTAGAGAGCTTCAAAGTTAGAAAATGCAAAATCTTCAAAATGTTCATGAAATTTTAGGATTGTTCACCAAAAAAAGGATGCAAGTAATGCCGAAAATTTACCACCAAAATAAAGTAGAATATGTCACGAAAAAACAATCTCAGAATCAGAGTATTCTGTAAAAGCGTTTTCACGTTATTAATTCGTAAAGCGACAGTGGTCAGAATTGCGAAAAAGGGCTCAGTCCTTAAGGTGAAAAAGGGCTGCGTCCTTAAGGGGTTAAAAATCAGACAATGGGATTTTACGGATTTTTTTTCTCATTATGTCTCTGATAGTTGAGGTATATCTATGATGAAAATTAGAGATGAGCGAATTTACAGTAAATTCGAATTCGTCACAAACTTCTCGGCTCGGCAGTTGATGACTTATCCTGCATAAATGAGTTCAGCTTTCAGGTCCTCCGGTGGCTGGAAAAGGTGGATACAGTCCTAGGAAAGAGTCTCCAGCCACCGGAGCACCTGAAAGCTGTACTTATTTATGCAGGATAAGTCATCAACTGCCGAGCCGAGAAGTTCGTGACGAATCGAATTTACTGTAAATTCGCTCATCTCTAATGAAAATTACAGGCCTCTCTCATCTTTCTAAGTAGAAGAACTTGCACAATTGGTGGCTGACTAAATACTTTTTTGCCCCACTGTAATTCATATTCAGACACAAGCTGCTTTGTGAATATTATGCATAATATCATCCACTGTAAATATGATAACAATATAATTATTATGCCCTACATAGTCATATATATTGCATCATAAATTGGGTCTGTAACCTTACGTTAATACTTGCCGTGCATTGGTCTTCTGCATTGTTCTAGGTTCCTAATCCTCAGTGCCTCTTATGTAATGTTACAGCACTGGGACAGTCTTCATTTGATTTGTACCACAAGCTGTTCACATGCGATACAATTCACTCATAATGAAATACCATGAAAATCCCATTCAAGGTTAATCTCCATATCAAGGGCTTGAAGACTACAGGGAATAGAGATCAGAGACGAAGAACTTGCTCTGTCTTTGAGATGCACAACCTGTCTGTTCCTTAAAGTTAAAGACCTGTTTCAATTAACGTAATGTTGTTTATTTGATTTATTAATATTGCTTTCTAGACCTCTGGTATGGAAACATCACTTATTCCCCAAATTCTCTTCCAGTGCAACTACAATGTATATATATATATATATATATATATATATATATATATATATATATATGTATATACAGTGATCCCTCAACTTACAATGGCCTCAACATACAATAGTTTCAACATACAATGGTCTTTTCTAGACCATTGTAACTTGAAACCAGACTCAACATACAATGTTATGGACAGTTCAGACCTGTGAAATGTCAATACCCGGAAGATCTGGCCAATCGGAATGGGCATTTCACTGGTAAAACACCTGTATTACTGAAGCGTATGCACTGACTGGTGTCTGGTAGCACCCGCTACAGTACAGGGAGGTATTACATGTTCTGTACACGTTACCTGTACCAGGATTAGCTGCTCCTTTGGACACCACCGGAGGGCGGCTCCATGTTACTTTTTCAGGACATTGCGTGTACTGTACAGGACCCTGAAGAAGCTCCTGTCCTCTAAATAGACCAGTTTTTCCCAAGCATGGCGCCCCCAGCTGTTGCAAAACTACAACTCCCAGCATGCCCGGACAGCCTTTGGCTGTCCGGGAATGCTGGGAGTTGTAGTTTTACAACAGCTGTAGGCTCCCTGCTGTGGAAACACTGACATAAACAGTGATTTAAAGCTCCCAGCAGATCTTTATTACTTTTATATATAAGGATTTGCTTTATCTATATTAGTTATCTACTTATTTTTCCTTAATCATCACTTTTTCCTATTTTTGGATGACATTTTGGTGCCTTTAGAACCAATTACCAGGTTTCCATAGAGTTATGGTCTCAACATACAATGGTTTCAACATACAATGGTCATCCTGGAACCAATTAATATTGTAACTTGAGGGACCACTGTGTATATATATATATATATATATATATATATATATATGTATACAGTACATGTGAAACCGGGACACGAGTGGAAATTTCAGGTATGTGGATAGAGAGAGACACACTCCATTACAAAAAACAAAGCATAAATAAATAATAAAATAAAACAAAAAAAACAAAAAACAGACGAAAAATAAAAAATAAATGAAAAAAATAATAAAAAAATGAAATGAAACAAAATAATTTTTTTTTACATATATAAATAAATCAAAAATATAAATAACAAATATAGCCCAAAAATAGTTTTTTATATATTGAATCCAAGAATAGTCCGGATATCTTAGTTATACAACATCCCGACTACTCTATTCCCAACTCTATTTTCTTTAATGGGGACCTTCACACACGCCGTATAATATCTACTCCTAGCGCCACAGGACCTATATTAAAAGAATGTACTGTCAGGATATCCCTGGTACTACTCACAGGAGGGGCCAACCGGTCCGAATCACTAGACCCTTACCCGAGAGGCTCTAGCCACTGTGGCCTAATTATGGAGCGCGCCCGCTTATTCAGCAGTGCAATATTTTAACACCAAATAAGGTCACCCTATATAGTACAAAAATAAGAAAAAATTTTAAGGGTACCTCTCATCAAAAAAACTTTGATATATTATAGATTAATGTATGCAGAATAACTTCACAATTGCATGTTATTAAAAAATATGCTTCTTTCTATTTAATTTTCCACTTTGAAGAAATGACCACTAGGGGTCTCCCTACCAGTCCTGGCAGCAAGCATTTCAGACTCATGCTGGAGTCCTAAACACGAGCTGCCAGTCTGCTTTGTTCACAAAGGAGAACACTCAGAGCTGCCAGCCTGCTTTGTTCACAGCCTGTTTGGCTGTGAACAAAGCAGGCTGGCAGCTCTAAGTGTTTAGGACTCCAGCATGAGTCAGAAATGCTTGCTGACAGGACTGATCGGGAAAAATACAATAGAAAGAAGCATATTTTTCATTAACATGCTATTGGAAAGTTATTCAACATTCATTAATCTAAAATATATCAAAAGTTTATTTGATGAGAGGTACCCTTTAATTAAAAAATAAATTGGCACTGGAATTGTTTTGTGATTGTTGATTGTGGTATATATTACCCCTTTATGTGTGTATCTGATAAGCTTGAAGCAGGAAGCAACACTGATTGACAATCAATTTCACATGCTGTTGTGCAATTGGAACAGACAACAGATGGAAATTATAGGCAATTAGCAAGACACCCCCAATAAAGGAGTGGTTCTGCAGGTCGTGACCACAGACCACTTCTCAGTTCCTATGCTTCCTGGATGATGTTTTGGTCACTTTTGAATGCTGGCAGTGCTTTCACTCTAGTGGCAGCATGAGACGGAGTCTACAATCCACACAAGTGGCTCAGGTAGTGCAGCTCATCCAGGATGGCATATCAATGCGAGCTGTAGCAAGAAGGTTTGCTGTGTCTGTCAGCGTAGTGTCAGGAGCATGGAAGCGCTACCAGGAGACAGGCCAGTACATCAGGAGACGCGGAGGAGGCCGTAGGAGGGCAACAACCCAGCAGCAGGACCGCTACCTCCGCCTTTGTGCAAGGAGGAGCAGGAGAAGCACTGCCAGAGCCCTGCAAAATGACCTCCAGCAGGCTACAAATGTGCATGTGTCCACTCAAACAGTCAGAAACAGACTCCATAAGGGTGGTATGAGGGCCCAACATCCACAGGTGGGGGTTGTGCTTATAGCCCAACACTGTGCACAACATCCTCCAGCATGACCGTTTTGGCAGTGGGTCAATAATGGTGTGGGGTGGCATTTCTTTGGGGGCCCTCCATGTACTTGCCAGAGGTAGCCTGACTGCCATTAGGTATTGAGATGAGATCCTCAGACCCCTTGTGAGACCATATGCTGGTGCGGTTGGCCCTGGGTTCCTCCTAATGCAAGACAATGCTAGACCTCATATAGCAGAAGTGTGTCAGCAGTTCCTGCAAGAGAAAAGCATTGATGCTATGGACTGGCCCGCCCGTTCCCCAGACCTGAATCCAATTGAGCACTTCTGGGACATCATGTCTCTCTCCATCCACCAACGCCACATTGCACCACAGACTGTCCAGGAGTTGACGGATGCTTTAGTCCAGGTCTGGAAGGACATCCCTCAGGAGACCATCCGCCACCTCATCAGGAGCATGCCCAGGAGTTGTAGGGAGGTCATACGGGCACGTGGAGGCCACACACACTACTGAGCCTCATTTTGACATTACATCAAAGTTGGATCATCCTATAGTGTTGTTTTCCACTTCGATTTTGAGTGTGACTTATATACAGACCTCCATGGGTTGATACATTTGGCTTTATTACAAGACGGAGTCTTATATTATGCTATTCTTTCTTTTAATATAGCTCCCAGCAGCAAGGGTTAATATGTTGAAAAAAGTGAAGAAAACTTTAGTACAACCAAACATATGGTAGTCCTGTAACAGCCAATCCGTACAGATCATAAGTCCCAAAACCACTAAACTCCAACTGTCAATCCTCTTTCTTGCTGCTCACAGCTGAAGGGTAAGTAGTTTTTTCTTTTGCTGGTATATTATCTGCATCTTATGTACATATTATATATACACATTCATATATATATATTTATTTATTTGCCTTATTTCTCTTATATTTACTTATTACCATCTTGTTCATTTATTTCCTTGTTCATTTATTTTCTATCCCTTCATTGCTTATATTATTAGAAATACATATTTATATTTATTTACATTCTCACATATTCCTATTGTTGGCTCTGTGGTTCATCCTTTATACCTGTTCCCTTCATTGTGGCCTTTTTTCTCTTACTAGTCCCTTATTTGATTTTCTTATTACCTTCAATACACATGTTACTTTAATATTTCCCGTTTCGTCTTTCTCTTACCCCCGCTTGTCGCGGCTTCTGTCCCGATCTCCGTGGCTCTCTTGAGTCATCCATCCAGCTCGCATCCTCTTCTCCCCTGTGACGCACTTTTCTTTTCTTTTGGCGGACATCTTCTGAGGCGCACGTGCACATTACTGTTCATTCTAGTCTTCTCGCCTATCGCGAGATTTGCTGCTCAACTGGTAATCAGCTGTGCAGCACGCTATTTATTACCTCATATGAAGCAGCATCACCTGGACAGTTTTTCCTCATTAGTATATATTTATTTCCTCATATATTTTTTTTGCCTGTCTTGCCTCTTATATATAGCATTACTATGGCTTCCGAGAAAGGGGAACTTCATTCTTCAGATGTAAGAGAATACAACATGTTCAATCCATTGTTTCTGAGTCAGTTAATAAAACTGTACACTCTGCTATTAAAAGGTGCCATGTCTACATTTCAGGATTCCAATGCCAAAACAATGGTGTTAGCTGTTTCCCAAGCAGTCCCCCCTCGCCATGGCTCTTCCACACCCTCTCACCTATTCTGGTCAGAAGAGGATTCATCCTCTCATTTGGCCAAAGGATTCAAAAAAATCAGGAAAGTTGTCATAAAAGAGGCATCATTGCCATGATGACCCTTCATCACCTAAGCCTCATCACCTAAGCCTAAAAAATCTCTTAATAAGGGTCAAGTCAATAAAATGTCTCACAGCCTGCATCTCAAAAGCAGCAAAATCCAAGGTGGTAAACCATCCCACCCCATATCCGTGAGGAAGCATCACTCAAACGGACATTTAAGTCCTCTACCAAAAACAAGCCTGACTCATATGTGATATTATCTAGTCAGTCTTCCTCTGACTCTGATCCCACTGATGAGGAACATGATTCTCTATATGAGGACATATTGCATGATGACAACGATGTTTTATCTTTACCTCACACCTCCGAGGACATGATATTAGACAGTTCAGGTGCTCCTTATTTCGACCCGGGGCAGATTAAGCACCTAATATTGGGAGATTGGATGCCACACCCCAATGTGGCTAAATTTGTCCAGACTTGGTTTAAGAAATCTTTGGATAAAAAAGCCAGGAATAAAATCAGGGCCGAGTGCCCAAGGCCTACATTGCCTGACAATACTACCTCGGCCCCACCTTGATTAAATATCACCTTACCTTGGTTAAATATCTTTCCAAATCGGGGAAGAACCCCAGAAAGGGCTTGGACAGGTCTTTTAAGTCCTGCCAGGAAAAAACTGATTGATATCCTGGGTCCATTGGCTGAAATCATGGACCTTTCTGAAGAAGCCCTCGCTTCAAACAAAACTATAGATGTTCATATTCTCCGTGGCTGGATTCAAAGGGCGCTATGCTTCTTTGGCAACGCCAATTCAGCATTATCCTCAAAACGGAGACGTTCTATTTTACTACGGCTAGATTCACAAACTTACTCAGCTGGCCACTACAGATCCTGGCCCCTGTAATGAGGGATTATTGTTCGGAGACTCCTTTATCAAGGAGCTAAATAAATAGGTGGGCTTGTTCTCAAGTCTGGACAAGGCCCAGACTTCACTTAAAAAAGTCTTCCACAACAAGGTTTTCTCAAGGGCTGGGAGAGGCAGGGGCCGCTTTCCAGCTGCAATAACCAAGAACGACAGCAATATCGAGGCCCCACACAATCAGGATCCTACCCTTCTACACCCTTCTTCCCCTAACGTGGGAGACCATGATGAATCAGAGGTTCCAGAGGATTCCAGAAAACCAGACCTACATCAGGTAAGATTAACTCTATCTTCCTTTTTCCCATATTCCTCTAGGAGGCAGACTGAAACATTTTTTCCAAGTTTGGTTTATGATCACTTTGGACTCCTTGGTCCTATACATGGTAAGGGGTTATCCCATAGAATTCATATCTCCCCCCTTTCAATCTCGTCTTCCTCATCCCATAACGTTTCAAAAAATAGATCTGATTCTAGTAGATTCCGAAGTTCAAGAACTTCATTCCAAAAATGCCATCATTCTGGTAGATTATTCACCAGAAGGCTTCCTCAGCAATCTCTTTCTTGTCAAAAAGAAAGATGGCGGTCACAGACATTATTAAGTCTCTCAACGGCTTTGTTAGATACCACCATTTCAAAATGGAAGGTAGTCATCTCTTGAGAGATCTTTTACTCCATGGAGATTGGCTCATCAAGATAGATCACAAAAATGCCTATCTCATGGTCCCGATTCCTCCCTCTTTCCAGCCGTACCTCCAATTTACATGGAAAAACCTAATTTGGCAATTTACTTGCCTTCCATTCGGTCTAGCATCCGCCCCTTGGTGCTTCACCAAGTTGATGAAACCCGTTATTTCTATTCTAAGAAGTTGAGGTGTTCGTCTAATAATATATTTAGACAATATTCTGATAATGGCTCAGTCCCTTCATCTTCTACAACTCCATATTCCTCAGGGGAAGATACGAAACAGTGGCTGTAGGGGTTTGGTGACAATACAGACATCACAAAGGGTGAGTGCAGATAGGAGCCCACATTTGTAGGAGGGAACCAACGGGTTCGCACACCAGTCAGTGGCCTAATAGGAGATTAGCTAAGACTAGCATAAATATTAATGGGCTCTTTACTGTCAGTATATGCAAATGGTGCGTCTTACCTTAAACTGGTTTTGCATGTAATCCTATGCACTTTTGTTTATGTACTATAGCATTGAGCACTACTTTTTTCTGTCTGATATTGCATCGAGTTGTATATTGGCATGTTATTGTTTGTCAATACCTCATTCTTTCATTTTAATATGTTGAAATAAAATTTTTGTAATTTTTAAAATTTTTGGATTTTTTTTAGCTCAATTTTTTCTCTGGTGTACATGAAATTATATAGAGCCCTCCAAGGTATAGGAGACTAGTGTATAGCCTAACCTAACTATTATGCGGATGCAATATAGTATATGGAGTAAAGGGGTGATGGGACTATTGGGTAAACTAATTATGGGCGCACTGGCCCTTTAAATTTCAGAGCTCCAGGGCGAGCACCCTAGGAGACGGGGACGCGCGTGCTGGAGCTGAGACGCAGAGGAGGAGGTGGCAGCGGAGCGTGGTGAGTGACGGGGTGGGATTCGCATGCGGGCGCGTCCCGCGATGCAAATCCCAGCCCTGCCGGCAGACGGGGACACAGGGGCACTGCGCTCACGGCCGGAGCGCAGAGTGTAACAAAGACGAAAGTATTTCATACAAATAGTTCATTCATTCAGATCTAGGATGTGTTATCTTAGTGTTCCCTTTATTTTTTTGACCAGCGTATACCGTATATACTCGAGTATAAGCCGAGTTTTTCAGCACGATTTTTCGTGCTGAAAACACCCCCCTCGGCTTATACTCGAGTGAACTCCCCCACCCGCAGTGGTCTTCAACCTGCGGACCTCCAGAGGTTTCAAAACTACAACTCCCAGCAAGCCCGGGCAGCCATCGGTGGTCCGGTGGGATAGTGGTTCCGGGCTGCTATCTTCACCGGGGAGGCCTCTTCTAAGTGCTTCGGGCCCGGCCTCAGAATAGTCACGTTGCCTTGACAACGACGCAGAGGTGCGTTCATTGCCAACGTTCTTCTGCGTCATTGTCAAGGCAACGCCTCTATTCCGGGCCGTAAGCGCGGAGAAGAGGCGCCCCCGGTGAAGATAGCAGCCCGGAACCACTATCCCACCGGACGACCTCCTCTCCGGACAGCCCTGCAGGACCGGACCAGCGCCGAGCGGAGGTGAGTACTCAGAACTAAAGGGGGTGAGAGGGGGCTGGATGATGTCGAAGGCCGCAGTGGTCTTCAACCTGCGGACCTCCGGAGGTTTCAAAACTACAACTCCCAGCAAGCCCGGACAGCCGATGGCTGCCCGGGCTTGCTGGGAGTTGTAGTTTTGAAACCTCTGGAGGTTCGCAGGTTGAAGACCACTGAGGGCGAATGATGAGAAGAGGATGATCAAGGGGGGGGGGGGGTGGAATGATAAGAGGATGATGAAGGGGGGGGGGTGGGATGATGAAGGGGGGATGTGTGGGATGATGACAAGGGGATGATGAAGGGGGGATGTGTGGGATGATGACAAGGGGATGATGAAGGGGGGGATGTGTGGGATGATGACAAGGGGATGATGAAGGGGGGGATGTGTGGGATGATAAGGGGATGATGAAGGGGGATGTGTGGGATGATAAGGGGATGATGAAGGGGGGATGTGTGGGATGATGACAAGGGGATGATGAAGGGGGGATGTGTGGGATGATGACAAGGGGATGATGAAGGGGGGATGTGTGGAATGATGACAAGGGGATGATGAAGGGGGGATGTGTGGGATGATGACAAGGGGATGATGAAGGGGGGATGTGTGGGATGATGACAAGGGGATGATGATGAGGATGTTAATGACTGGTCTGGATGATGACTGGGGGGGGATGATGTATTTCCCACCCTAGGCTTATACTCGAGTCAATAACTTTTCCTGGGATTTTGGGTTGAAATTAGGGGTCTCGGCTTATACTCGGGTCGGCTTATACTCGAGTATATACGGTATATGCTTTGTAGTGTACTGTGCATGCAATCAAGCAGTTGCTTTTACAAGTCCTTTAGTAGGACTAAAAATGTATGGAAAAAAAAGGTAAGGAAAATGATGTCAATCCAAAGAAGGCAGGACCAGGCTAAGTAACAAATCACTCCAGGGCGCAGCAACGGGTATATAAAATGTGGAGCTCCATCAGTAAGGGAGCCAAACACTACATACAGTAAAGGAACTACTACCTTATTTATTTGCAACATGTTTTGCCTTTATAGCATCAGAACCTTCCTTAGACAGGAACCTTCCTGACACTACAAACATCCAGGTATAAATAGTCCCTAATTCCACCCAAAACTACATGACATCACTTCAAGAATAAATAATCATTCCACCAATACAGGAACATTAAAAATATTAATGAACTCTTTAGATAAACATGAAGAGAGATCATCATTTAGCAATAAATAAATAAAAAATATACATGCACAAACACTGCATTAAGGCATGGTGTAAAAATCATAAACATAGCTTATATCATAATAAAAATAAATAAATATACACATACTTACCATTCACTTCCCTCAATAAATAACACCAATGACAAAAAATGTTCCCGGTAACAAAATTGGCTCAAATTAAAATGGGTGCCTATCATCCACTTTTTTAATACCCATTATGAGGCTATGTTTGCACAGCAGAACCATCGAGCGGAATTCCACCGGAATATTCCGCTTAGAAATTCCACTACAGCAGAGTCCCACTGATTTAAATGGGATTCTGCTGCACTGTGCACACGGCGGAACATCTGCTGCAGAAATCGTAGAAATGATTCTGGCATTTGCAAAAAGAATAGTCATGTCTTTTCTTTTTACGGATTCAGCACGGAAATGCATTGCCACTTATGAAATGGTGAATTTCCCGGTGGTTCTAGCGCCCGCCAGATCATTCAACTGTGCATGTTTTCTAGGCGGACATTGGCTGTGTGAACATGGCCTAAGAGTAACAGTCCCATCAATGAAACTTACTGCAAGTTGTGTATATGTGTGTATCCTAAGAAAGTACACGAGCCAAAGAGAGTAGAGAATAACATGAGAACACTCATGTGATGCGCTCAGCACCCAGTATGCAGGCCATACTGGTCCTTTACATAAAAAAAAACCCACTAAACTACAAAAAAAATGTATGTTATTGGTATTGGCGTGTGCTAAAATGTCCAAACTAGTAAAATATAACATTATTTATCCTGCACAGTGAACACTGTAAACTAGTAAAAATACCTTATGACAAAATTTACTTTTTTCAATCAACTTGCATCCAATAAAGCTTGGAATAAAAGCAATCACAAAGTCCATTCTATGCAAAATTCCACTAATAAAAACGACAGATTACTGTGCAAAATATACACAGCTCCGTGGAGAGGGGGAAAAAAAGCCATAGCGCTCACAATAGGGAGATGCAAGGTAATAAATAGCAGTAAAACATAACAAAAACTATATCGTGGTAACTGTACCGACCCGCAGAATACAGTTATTATATCAGTTTTACCACATAGTAAACTGAAGAATGAAAGCCCCACTATAGGGCACATTTTATTGTCAATTTCACCCCACAAATATTTATTTATATATTTTAACTTACATTATATTTGGCAAAATGAGGGTCACATTAAAAATGACAACCCAAAAAATAAATAAATAAATAAATAAATAAAAAAAAACTCTTATTTAACTGTCATCTGAGGGAAAAGCACCTTCAACAGTATTTCCCAACCACGGTGCCTCCAGCTGTTGCAAATCTACAACTCTCAGATGCCTGCACAGCCACGGACATCCTGCAGAGAGCCCGCCCCCATTCAGCTGGAAACAAGCTGCAAGTATGCTAGCTAATCCACCCTTGTGAACGAGCCCTAAGGGTAGGGTCACACATAGCGCATCCGCAGCGTATTTGATGCTGTGGATGTGCTACTGACCATCCCTAGAGTGTGCCTCCAGCTGTGCCCGTGTGTCCTGCATTGTCTGCTCATAGCATCAATTTGCCGCTACGAGCAGATACACAGGAATCTGCAAGTCACGTGCATGCACAGTGTACGCACAGGCATGGCAGCCACTCTCGGCCTAGCTCAGGGAGCAACCTGCAATGTCAGCGAGTAAACTGCGCATGCGTGCACGACTCGCAGATCCCTGTGTGTCTGCTCATAGCGGCAGATTGCTGCTACGAGCAGACAACACAGGACATACAGTTACAGCAGGAGGCTTACCCTAGGAATGTGTGACTCTACCCTAAAGGGGTTTCCTGAGATTATACATTTATAACCTAATCTGTTACTCAGGGAGAAGACTGGAGTAATAGTCAGACTAGCTGAGAGTGGTAGTCCCTTGGTAGTGGTGGATAGTGATATACACCTAGGCAACACATATAGACAATAAGCATCAATGTAAACTTTCTTTTGTTACCAACTAAAATAAAAGCCAATTCGAGCACGCATTATCATTTTCGGAACACATTTGGAAACTCTTGCATTTCCTCTTCTATGCCTGAGGTTGTGTAATGTAAATGTCTTTCTTCTAGTAAGACGCTCAGTAAAATAAATTATCCATGTCAATTTCCTTATTTTTGCAATAATTATGATCTGTAATGGTCAATCCCTCGAAGCAAAGTGTTTACATTACCGCTTCCTGCTGCTTCTTCTCATCTTATGCGCAGCAGTGAGAAGCCCCCAAGCTGTTTAATGTGCAGAGGAGAGAGAACCTTATCGGGATGACATCATGGGTTATCTGAGGACTACCATAAGGAAAGAACAGCAGGCGGAGTTATTCCACATCCTGATAATGTACACATCCTTACCTTTCTTTTGTCATTGTCAGTAGATTATAGGGAACACATACTTGGCCGATATACATCAACAAAAGAACAACCACCTAGAGCTTTTCTAATTTCACATCTATAATTACTAGAGATGAGCAAATTTTGGGAAAATTCGATTCGGCCAATTCGCCGAAAAAATTAGGTTCGGTCCAATTCGTGGCGAATCGCTATTAAAAACGGCTATTTCTGGGCTACGGAGAGCCTCAAGATGGGTGTAGAACACTTTGCCTTGTCATAACACACAAGGGTGGAAAATGTGCGGGATGTCCGCCTGGAAAACACGGGTGAACCTTCCGCACATTTGCACGATACTGCAGGGGCTAGAACTGCTCTGATATGTGTCACGATTCGGCTGGCTGGAGGTGGATCCTCTGTGCCAGAGAGGGATTGGCATGGACCGTGCTGGTGGACCGGTTCTAAGTTGCTACTGGTATTCACCAGAGCCCGCCGCAAAGCGGGATGGTCTTGCAGCGGCGGTAGCAACCAGGTCGTATCCACCAGCAACGGCTCAACCTCTCTGACTGCTGAAGATAGGCGCGGTACAAGGGAGTAGACAAGAGCAAGGTCGGACGTAGCAGAAGGTCAGGGCAGACAGCAAGGATCGTAGTCCGGGGGAACGGCAGGAGGTCTGGAACACAGGCTAGGAACACACAAGGAAACGCTTTCACTGGCACAATGGCAACAAGATCCGGCGAGGGAGTGCAGGGGAAGTGAGGTATAAGTAGGGAGTGCACAGGTGAGCATACTGATTAAGCCTGCTGCGCCAATCAGTGGCGCAGTGGCCCTTTAAATTGCAGAGACCCGGCACGCGCGCGCCCTAAGGAGCGGGGCCGCGCGCGCCGGGACAAGACAGACGGGGAACGGGTCAGGTACGGGAGCATCGCGAATCGCATCCCGGCTGGGAGTGATATTGCAGCGCACCGGGGCGCTGCGAATGAGAGGATGCTGCGAGCGCTCCGGGGAGGAGCGGGGACCCGGAGCGCTCGGCGTAACAATATGCACCGCTTCATAGACGGCAACGCATTTTCAATTGAAAAACCGCAAAAAGAAGTGACAAGTCTATTGTTCATGCAAGAAAAAACAAACAGTGCCTTGCAGCTGAATGTGACCCAGGCAGCGATGGGCTCAGGCGCGGGCACCCCCTCCGCACACCCTCGGTTACAGGAACACAATTCTCTTCTTTAGCGGGACAAAGTTGACAGTATCCCCGCTCCCTCTGACTCCATCCTTGCTACCCTCTTTCATGGGGACAGGGACACTGTTTCTCCGCACATCTCCTTGCTTGTCTCCCACCAGCACATTCACAACCCGCACGCACAACCACACGCATCTATCATTCGCCCACTACCTGTTGGAAGACTACAACTCCCAGCATGCCCTTACAATGAGGACATGCTGGGGGTTATAGCCTTGGAATAGCTAGCAGGCAGATCATAGATGTGCAAGTGAGTTGGAGACAAGCTTAGAGATGTGCGGAGAAATAGTGTCCCTGTGAAAGAGGGTAGGATAGTGTAAAGTAGAATTTTGTTGCCTGAATCTAACATTGGTGTGAAGGGGTTTTCTATTTACACTGCAGAAGATTCACTGCTCAAAAGAATCAACATTCCAAATTTCGTGCAGGCTGTATTGCCATCAATGATGAAGGTGCATGCCCGTGCAGTCCTAGTGTTGATGGATTTCGATGCACCCACTGCACAGGGATTCTCTGTACACAATCTTTCCGGACAGAGATATATAGCTTGAATGTAATCTAAGGCACTGTTTATACGGTGTAATTTTTGCGGAATGTTTGGCCAGAAAAATTCCATCCACAGAAGGCGCCAACTCACAAGTGGTCACTAGGACTGCTTGGAAATGCATTTCTGAGCGGATTCCACAATAGCAGCCAGGGACTTGCTCGTAATAGCCGACATCCGCGATCATGCGGATGTCTGCCATTAACCCCTCAGATGCTGTGATCAATACAGATCAAGGCATCTGCGGGAGTGAGGTCAGAAAAATGTATGATCGGATCGCAGGCAGCGCTGCCGCGGCGATCCAGTCATCTGTATTGATGGACGGAGATCCTCTCACCTGCTTCCGTCCATCTCCCGGCGTCTTGTGTCTTGGTCTGAGATCGAGCAGACCAGAGCAGAAGATAGCCGATAACACTGATCAGTTCTATGCCCTATGCATAGCACGGAACAGTATTGGCAGACAAATGATTGCTATAAATAGTCCCCTATGGGGCCTATTAAAGTGTAAAAAAAAGTTACAAATAAAAGTTTAAAAAAATCCCCTCCCCCATTAAAAATGTAAATTAGCCCTTTTTCCCCCATTTTACACCCAAAAAGTGTAAAAAATATTTTTTTATAAACATATTTAGTATTGTCGCGTGCATGCAAAACTGAACTACTAAAATATAATGTTAATTATCCCATACGGGGAACGGTGTGAACGTAAAAAAAAAATAAAAAAGATCAAAAATTGCTGCTTTTTTTTAATAACATTTTATTCCCAAAAAATATCATTTTAATCATATTGACCCACAGAATAAAGAAAACAGAATTACTTTACCGTAAAGTTTACAGCATGAAAACTAAACCTTCCAAAAATGTGCTAAATTGCGGTTTTCTTATCATTTTCCCCTCAAAAATAGTACTTTTTTTTGGTTGTGCCATACATTTTATGGTAAAATGAGTGATGTCATTACAAAGAACAACTGGTCGCGCAAAAATAAAGTCCTCATTCTAGTCTGTGGATGAAAATATAAAAGAGTTATGATTTTTAGAAGGCGAGGAGGAAAAAACGAAAACGTTAAAATAAAATTGGCTGAGTCTTTAAGGGGTTAATAATGGGGGTAACTATCATGTGATGGGCGGAATTATACAGTTATGGTGTGTGTGTATTAGACGTACCCCTCAATGTAAAACATTCACACCCCCTGACTGCATAATCCAGTCCATTACCTGATAATTTTTTGGGATTTGGCCACAGGTTCTCTTTAAAACACCAAGGCCTAAGTGCAATTGAAAATGGATCTGCTATACTATTCGTCCCTGGCTCTCACGCCGGAGAACTAGAATGAATAGATTAACTAGATTCCTCTAAATTTTAGTCCCATGTTCACGTTTGACGTAAAGGAGTACTGCCGCAATAGAACACTTATCCCCTATCTACAGGATAGGGGATAAGTGTCTGATCGCGGGGGTCCGACCGCTGAGACCCCCTACGATCTCCTGATTGTGCCTCTGCTGTGGCTCTCCCCATGCAGGAGGCGTGTTGGCCGCGGCGTCATGCTGCCCCTTCCATGTATCTCTATGGGAGAGGCGGAGATGCAGCGTTCGTGCATCCCCGTTTCTCCCATACAGCTGAATGGATGGGCGTTACTGTTGACCTCTCAGTGAGGTCGATGACACGAGCATTAACCGCGCAGAGCCGCCGGCAATGCCAGGTCCTGTACTGGAGATTGCGGGGGTCCCAGCAGTCAGACCCCGCAATCAGACACTTATTCCCTATCCTGCGGAAACTGGGATAAGTGTTCTACAGTATGTCTGCAGTGCTCCTTTAAGCTGAATGTTTCCAGATATTTATGAATCACACGAATGTCAATTAAATTCACTTGGGGAGCATTTGCATGGGCCATTTGAATGTAGTTTTTGAAGAAAAAACTAAAAATGGATAAAAAAAAAAAAAAAGCGGTTGATAGAATGTTTCCTATACACTATATACTATTTGTTTCTTAAATACTTATTTGTTTCTTAAATTCACAGAAACAGCAAATAAAAGGATGCAAAGGCAATTTTTCCCGCAGTATAACACGGACCATTCAGAAGACAACACTGACCTCTAATGTACAGATCTAGAACTTGTTCACAAATATCCAGATAAATGGCCATTTCCTTCATGTGCCGCTGGCCTGCAATCATTTTGTGCTCGAGAAGGAAAATATACAATGACATGTAAAACAATATAAAACGATACAGTGACCCCCCCCCCTCGACCTACGATGGCCCCGACATACGATCATTTCAACATACCATGGTCTCTCAGAGGCCATCGCATGTTGAAGGCAGCATCAACATACAATGCTTTTGTATGTCGGGGCCATCACATAAATGGCTACCCGGCAGTGCAGACTGCTTCAGCTGCCACCGGATAGCCGTTTACAGTGCGGTCCGCTGATGATCACTTACCTGTCCTCGGGGCTCCGGTGCGTCCTCTTCGGGATCCCCTGCATCGTCGGCGCTCTCCATCGTCGTCATCACGTCGCTGCGCACGCCGTCCCGTCATCCAATAGGAGCGGCGTGCGTAGTGACGTGATGGCGGTGATGGAGAGCGAGGATGTCGGGGAAGCAGAGGCCTTGCCGGAGCATCGGGGACATCCCGGGGACGCGACGACAGCGATGGAAGGCGACATCCAGGGCAGCGGTGACGAGTGGTGACGGTCCGGAGCGGCGGGGACAGGTGAGTACAACTTCCTCTAACAGTGGTCTACAACCTGCGGACCTCCAGATGTTGCAAAACTACAACTCCCAGCATGTCCGGACAGCCAACGGCTGTCCGGGCATGCTGGGTGTTGTAGTTTTGCAACATCTGGAGGTCCGCAGGTTGTAGACCACTGTCCTATACTTTACATTGCACGGATCCCTCAACATGCGATGGTTTCAACAAACGATGGTCCATTTGGAACGGATTACCATCCTATGTTGAGGGACCACTGTATTTGTATCTCACATGCTGGACCTTATCCCTTATGCAGGTTTTTCAATTTTTATGAAAAACACCTCTGTAGGTTTTGGAGCCAAAGTCAAAAGTTAATTCAAAAAGAATATGGAAAATATATAGGAAATAATGATACTTCTTCTTACTGCTGGATCCACTTCTGGATTTGGCTCAAAATATCATAAACGCTGTTGTACACAGCTTCCAGACACTGGCTTCTATTAGTACAATGGTAAGGAAACTAGAACCAAGTAAGTATATGTTGGGGTCTGTTCTGGGATTTGAATACATTTTTGGGTCGGATCTGGGGGTCTGAATTTATTTTGTGCTTTTTCCTGGCTCCTGAAATAATTTTAAGGTCTTGTCTGCACAGAATATTTGGCACATAAGGCAGCGTAGTGTTTCATGGAACACGGTCGTCTGATGATGAGCAATTGATCATTCTGGAAGTTGTACTTTTTTTTTCTTAATGTTTTTGTTATTGACTGTGTGGCTTTATAGGGAAGACATTTGTTTACTTACAAAATAATGCATCAACCAACAACCTACTGTGCAAACATACAACGGGTGTGGTATCAGGTTCACACGCCTCATGTTACGCTTGGTTACACCTAGGGTCTGTTCACACGGCGGAATTCCGCCTCAAGTTAAAGCTCATAGACTTCTATGGGATTCTGCACTCCCATTCACACTTCTATATATATAAAAAAAAAAATCTTAAGCCTTTCAGTACTTATGAGCTGCTGAAGTTGAGTTGTTCTTTTCTATCTAAGTGCTCTCTGATGACACCTGTCTCGGGAACTGTCCAGAGTAGAAGCAAATCCCCATAGAAAACCTCTTCTACTTTGTGCAGTTCCCGAGATGTCAGCAGAGAGCACTGTTGCCAGACAGAAAAGAACAACTCAACTTCAGCAGCTGATCATTTTTGGAAGGATTAAGATTTCCTAATAGAAGTCATTTACAAATATGTTTAACTTTCTGGAGCCAGTTGATTAGAATAAACTGTTTTTTCCTGGAATACCCCTTTAATTTGAGGTCGAATTCCACAAGCGGAAATTCTGCCGTGTGAATAGACACTAGGGCTAGGTTCACACTGCGGATTCCGAGTGCGGAGAGTCAGTCGGCGCTAGGACCGCGCAGACACTGCAGCTTCCAATAGATTGCAATGTGTTCCGCGAGTATTTCAACTTGAAGAATGAACAACACCATTCTTCAGGCTGAAATTTTCTGATTTTCCGTTCACAAATTCCGAAGTGTGAATCTGTGAACGGAAACCCTTTCACTACACTAGACATTTTAGTAAGCGGAATTTCTTCCTGCAATTTCAAAGCGGAATTGCAGGCGGAAATTCCGTGGTGTGCACCTAGCCTTAAAGGGGTATTCCGCCCCCTAGACATCTTATCCCCTATCCAAAGGATAGGGGATAAGATGTCAGATCGCCGCGGTCCCGCCGCTGGGGACCCCTAGGATCCCCGCTGCGGCACCCCGCTATCATTACAGCACAGAGCGAGTTCGCTCTGTGCGTAATGACTGGCGATACGGGGGACGGAGCAGTGTGACGTCATGGCTCCGCCCCTCGTGACATCACGGCTTGTCCCCTTAATGCAAGTCTATGGGAGGGGGCGTGATGACTGCCACGCCCCCTCCCATAGACTTGTATTGAAAGGGGCGGGCCGTGACATCACGAGGGGCGGAGCCGTGATGTAACGATGCTACGGCCCCTGTAACGCCCATCATTACGTGCAGAGCGAACTCGCTCTGTGCTGTAATGATAGCGCGGTGCCGCAGCGGGGATCCTAGGGGTCCCCAGTGGCGGGACCGCGGCGATCTGACATCTTATCCCCTATCCTTTGGATAGGGGATAAGATGTCTAGGGGCGGAGTACCCCTTTAATTACAGTGGTTGGAGCTTTGCTCCGTATTCCTTGCAGACAGATACAAGGGGCCTCCTCCTCTCTGCTATGGGCCCCCTCCTCTCTGCTATGGGCCCCCTCCTCTCTGCTATGGACCTCCTCCTCTCTGCTATGGGCCCCCTCCTATCTGCTATGGGCCTCCTCCTCTCTGCTATGGGCCCCCTCCTCTCTGCTATGGGCCCCCTCCTCTCTGCTATGGGCCCCCTCCTCTCTGCTATGGGCCTCCTCCTCTCTGCTATGGGCCTCCTCCTCTCTCCTATGGGCCCCCTCCTCTCTGCTATGGGCCCCCTCCTCTCTGCTATGGGCCCCCTCCTCTCTGCTATGGGCCCCCTCCTCTCTGCTATGGACCTCCTCCTCTCTGCTATGGGCCACCTCCTCTCTGCTATGGGCCCCCTCCTCTCTGCTATGGGCCCCCTCCTCTCTGCTATGGGCCTCCTCCTCTCTGCTATGGGCCCCCTCCTTTCTGCTATGGGCCACCTCCTCTCTGCTATGGGCCCCCTCCTCTCTGCTATGGGCCATCTCCCCTCTGCTATGGGCCCCCTCCTCTCTGCTATGGGCCCCCTTCTCTCTGCTATGGGCCCCCTTCTCTCTGCTATGGGCCCCCTCCTCTCTGCTATGGGCCCCCTCCTCTCTGCTATGGGCCCCCTCCTCTCTGCTATGGGCCATCTCCCCTCTGCTATGGGCCTCCTCCTCTCTGCTATGGACCTCCTCCTCTCTGCTATGGGCCCCCTCCTCTCTGCTATGGGCCCCCTCCTCTCTGCTATGGGCCACCTCCTCTCTGCTATGGACCTCCTCCTTTCTGCTATGGGCCTCCTCCTCTCTGCTATGGGCCCCCTCCTCTCTGCTATGGGCCCCCTCCTCTCTGCTATGGGCCACCTCCTCTCTGCTATGGGCCCCCTCCTCTCTGCTATGGACCATCTCCCCTCTGCTATGGACCTCCTCCTCTCTGCTATGGACCTCCTCCTCTCTGCTATGGACCTCCTCCTCTCTGCTATGGGCCACCTCCTCTCTGCTATGGGCCCCCTCCTCTCTGCTATGGACCATCTCCCCTCTGCTATGGACCTCCTCCTCTCTGCTATGGACCTCCTCCTCTCTGCTATGGGCCACCTCCTTTCTGCTATGGGCCCCCTCCTCTCTGCTATGGGCCCCCTCCTTTCTGCTATGGGCCACCTCCTCTCTGCTATGGGCCCCCTCCTCTCTGCTATGGGCCATCTCCCCTCTGCTATGGGCCCCTTCCTCTCTGCTATGGGCCCCCTCCTCTCTGCTATGGGCCCCCTCCTCTCTGCTATGGGCCCCCTCCTCTCTGCTATGGGCCATCTCCCCTCTGCTATGGGCCTCCTCCTCTCTGCTATGGACCTCCTCCTCTCTGCTATGGGCCCCCTCCTCTCTGCTATGGGCCCCCTCCTCTCTGCTATGGGCCACCTCCTCTCTGCTATGGACCTCCTCCTTTCTGCTATGGGCCTCCTCCTCTCTGCTATGGGCCCCCTCCTCTCTGCTATGGGCCCCCTCCTCTCTGCTATGGGCCACCTCCTCTCTGCTATGGGCCCCCTCCTCTCTGCTATGGGCCCCTTCCTCTCTGCTATGGGCCCCCTCCTCTCTGCTATGGGCCACCTCCTCTCTGCTATGGGCCACCTCCTCTCTGCTATGGGCCCCCTCCTCTCTGCTATGGGCCCTCTCCTCTCTGCTATGGGCCCCCTCCTCTCTGCTATGGGCCCCCTCCTCTCTGCTATGGGCCTCCTCCTCTCTGCTATGGGCCCCCTCCTCTCTGCTATGGGCCCCCTCCTCTCTGCTATGGGCCCCCTCCTCTCTGCTATGGGCCCCCTCCTCTCTGCTATGGGCCCCCTCCTCTCTGCTATGGGCCCCCTCCTCTCTGCTATGGGCCATCTCCCCTCTGCTATGGGCCTCCTCTTCTCTGCTATGGACCTCCTCCTCTCTGCTATGGGCCCCCTCCTCTCTGCTATGGGCCCCCTCCTCTCTGCTATGGGCCTCCTCCTCTCTGCTATGGGCCCCCTCCTCTCTGCTATGGGCCCCCTCCTCTCTGCTATGGGCCCCCTCCTCTCTGCTATGGGCCCCCTCCTCTCTGCTATGGGCCCCCTCCTCTCTGCTATGGGCCCCCTCCTCTCTGCTATGGGCCATCTCCCCTCTGCTATGGGCCTCCTCCTCTCTGCTATGGACCTCCTCCTCTCTGCTATGGGCCCCCTCCTCTCTGCTATGGGCCCCCTCCTCTCTGCTATGGGCCACCTCCTCTCTGCTATGGGCCACCTCCTATCTGCTATGGGCCCCCTCCTCTCTGCTATGGGCCCTCTCCTCTCTGCTATGGGCCCCCTCCTCTCTGCTATGGGCCCCCTCCTCTCTGCTATGGGCCTCCTCCTCTCTGCTATGGGCCCCCTCCTCTCTGCTATGGGCCCCCTCCTCTCTGCTATGGGCCTCCTCCTCTCTGCTATGGGCCCCCTCCTCTCTGCTATGGGCCCCCTCCTCTCTGCTATGGGCCCCCTCCTCTCTGCTATGGGCCCCCTCCTGTCTGCTATGG
Organism: Hyla sarda; assembly: GCF_029499605.1. Classification (NCBI taxonomy): domain Eukaryota; kingdom Metazoa; phylum Chordata; class Amphibia; order Anura; family Hylidae; genus Hyla; species Hyla sarda. The sequence continues at coordinate 43,401,087 of NC_079193.1, forward strand.
GCCCCCTCCTCTCTGCTATGGGCCCCCCCCTCTCTGCTATGGGCCCCCTCCTCTCTGCTATGGGCCCCCTCCCCTCTGCTATGGGCCATCTCCCCTCTGCTATGGGCCTCCTCCTCTCTGCTATGGACCTCCTCCTCTCTGCTATGGGTCCCCTCCTCTCTGCTATGGGCCCCCTCCTCTCTGCTATGGGCCCCCTCCTTTCTGCTATGGGCCCCCTCCTCTCTGCTATGGGCCCCCTCCTCTCTGCTATGGGCCATCTCCCCTCTGCTATGGGCCCCCTCCTCTCTGCTATGGGCCCCCTCCTCTCTGCTATGGGCCTCCTCCTCTCTGCTATGGGCCTCCTCCTCTCTGCTATGGGCCCCCTCCTCTCTGCCATGGGCCCCCTCCTCTCTGCTATGGGCCCCCTCCTCTCTGCTATGGGCCCCCTCCTCTCTGCTATGGGCCCCCTCCTCTCTGCTATGGGCCCCCTTCTCTCTGCTACCACTTCACATGTATCATTGATGATACGAGAGGTCCCAGAGATCAGACAATGTTCTCCTACAATTTAGCAAAAAAAAAAAAAACTGCAGAAAAAAACCTCACTAAATATTTACAGCTCTTTTTGCATAAAAATCTGTAGATTTTTTTAATGGCTGAAAATAGTGTCTAGAACCTGCGTATGACCTTAGCCTGAGACTTCTCTTCTTTTCAAATCCTTTACTGACTTGTATTTAATAACTGCAATCAAAAATCTGAACATGTGAACAAAGCTTAAAGGGGTACTCCAGTAGAAAATTATAATTTTTTGTAAGTCAACTGGTGCCAGAAAGTTGAACAGATTTGCTAATTACTTCTATTTAAAAATCTTAACCCTTCCAGTATCTTAACCCTTCAGCTGCTGTATGCTCCAGAGGGAGTTCTTTTCTCTTTTAATTTCTTGCCAGTCTGACCACAGTGCTCTCTGCTGCCACCTCTGTCTGTGCCAGGAACTGTCCAGAGCAGGATAGGTTTGCTATAGGGATTTGATCCTGCTCTGGACAGTTCCTGACATGGACAGAGGTGTCAGCAGAGAGCACTGTGGTCAGACTTGAAAGAACTACGCAGTTTCCTGTGGAGCATACAGCAGCTAATAAGTACTGGAAGGATTAAGATTTTTAAATAATAGTAATTTACAAATCTGTTTAACTTTCTTGCACCAGTTGATCTAAAAAAAATAAAAAAAATTCCACCCCTTTAAAGGAGTACTCTGGGATGGAAAAACGTATCCTCTATCATAAGGATAGGGAGTACATATCAGATCAAGTGGGGGGTCCGACTGCTGGGATCCCTTGCAATCTCCCACCCGGCCCCCAGGCTCTTCCTTTAAATGAAGCATGTCAACCACCCCACAAAGCAATGGCCATCACACCCCCTCCATGCAGCTCTATGGGAGAGCCGGAGATACCTGAGTGCATCGATCTGGCTCTCCCATAGAGATGCATGGAAGGGGTGTGATGGCCAATGATTTTTGCATTGGATGCTCCATTTAAAAAAAAAAAAAAAAAAAAAAAGCAGCGGTGCTCGGCAGCGACCGTCGGACCCCCTATGATCTGACACTAATCCATAGGATAGGGGGAAACGTTTTTCAATCCCGGAGTTCTCCTTTAAGGTTTTAATTGCAATTATTAAATACAAAGCCAGGAATGGATGAGAAAAAAAAGTCTCTTTATTTATTTATTATTTTTTTTGTTCATATCCTACATTTATGCATCTATTCCCGGCTGTGTGTTCAGTTATTGCAATACAAAAATAAACGTGTGAACACAGCCATACAGTTGCCATCCCTTTTTTTACGGCGGTTGCATACATTTGTGTTCATTGTATTAGCAGTAAGATAGATTTTTGCCCACCCTTTTTCAGAAATAGAAATGACTATGAAACAGACTAGAAGAACTTTAGGGGAGAAATACTTTCTTATAAGAAAAGTCAGTTAGTGGTATCAACCACTAGATGGCGTCAAAGTATTAGAAAAGCCACTGACAGTATTAGAGATGACTTGATACAGTACAGTCCATTACAGTCCATGTCAGAACTCATAATAAACTCCTTCCCAGAATTTCCCTCTTTTCGGGGTACATTCACACGTACAGGATCCTGCGCAGATTTGATGTGCACGATTTGTAACTGCCGATTAGAAGCTGTGCTCAGTCATTTAGTTTACATTGAAATCTGCAGCAGGAAATCCCTCGCATCAAATCCTGCGCATCAAGTCTGCGTACGTGTGAACATACCCATATAATCTATACGGAGAGATCATCATTATTTTTATTTTTTTTCTGTACAAATAAATATAAAGATCTCATGACATTTTACTGTATATTATATGTACAGTGATCCCTCAACTTACAATGAACATACAATAGTTTCAACATACAGGGATCTTTTCTGGACCATTGTAACTTGAAACCAGACTCAACATACAATGTACAGACAGTCCAGATCTGTGAAACGTGTCAATGGCTGAAAGAACCGACCAATCAGAATGGGCATTTCACTGGTAAATCACCTGTATTACTGAAGCGTATGCACTGCATTCCTGTCGTCTGGTAGCGCTCCCTACAGTACAGGGTGGTATTACATGTTCTCTACTTTTCTTTACCTGTACCAGGGTTAGCTGCTCCTTTGGACACTACTTTTTTTAGGACACTGTGTACTGTACAGGACCCTGAAGAAGCTCCTGTCCTCTACATAGACAGTGATTACAGCTCCCTGCAGATCTTTCTTACTTTTATATGTAAGGATTTGCTTTATCTATATTAGTTGTCTACTTATTTTTCTTTAATCCTCACTTTTCCTATTTTTGGATGACATTTTGGGGCTTCAGAACCAATTACCAGGTTTCTATAGAGTTTTATGGTCTCAACATACAATGGTTTCAACATACAATGGTTGTCCTGGAACCAATTAATATTGTAACCTGAGGGATCACTGTATATGTATCCACTGAGGACCATAAACTGAATTCTAATTTACCAGGTAAACATGGCAAATAGATTGTGCGTTTTGTACTTGGGGGTGCGCCAGTGATCTTCAAGGAAAAGAGGTTATCCAAGGTCAATTTACATCAGTGTTCCCCAATCTATGGCATCACTTGGTGACAATTGCTACCAATAAGTCTTGCACCTTGAAACCTGTCGCCCTTGGCCACTTCAATGCAATGATGCAAAAAAAGTGCATTGCAAATTGCATTGATGAATATTCCTGTTTTGTTCTGCTTGCAGTGCTGGGTTCCGGGGTCAAATCTGACCAAGAAAAACATCTACATGGAGTTTGTATGTTCTCCTCATGTTGGTGTCTTAAGGCTACAGGGAATAAATGGTGTTTCCCATCTTGACCACTGGCTCCACCAACCTCTTGCAGGAGCATATTTGGTATAACTTTGATTTCCAACCAGGGTGTCTTCAGCTGTTTCAAATCTGCAACTACCAGCATGCCCGGACAGCCTTCGGCTGTTCGGGCATGCTGGTGGTTGTAGATTTGCAACAGCTGGAGGAACTCTGGTTGGGAAACACTGTCCTACAGGGTTTTAGGATGGGTGGTAAACTTGGAGAAATGAGATCTTAGTAAACTCTGCATAGAGTTTGTATGTTCTCCTCATGTTGTTGCGGGGTTCCTTCCGATACTCCAAAATCATATTGATAAATAAATTTAAGTTGCGAACCCCATTGGGGACAGGCAAGTGAAATATGACAAGCTCTGTACATCACTGCGAAATATGTTGGTGCTATAAATAAAAAATACAAACAAAAATAGCATTATGATTATTACCTCAAAGTAAATAGGTATTCTGAGACATTGATCATATTTCTATGGGAAAGCCGAAGATACACTAATGCTGTATTTCTGGCTCTCCCATAGAGATACATTGAGAGGCAGGTCGGCCACAGCTCCGTGCATGAAGAGAGCCCGGGTGCCGGGCAGGAGATCGTGGGATCAGACACTTATTCCACATCCTGTGGATAGGGGATAAGTACTTATTGTCACATCCAGCACTCCGGCCGGACACGCTGGCCGTGAGCACTCCCCTTCTCTCGCCTCTCCAGCCGGCGGGGCTGGGATTCGCATCGCGGGACGCGCCGCATGCAAATCCCAGCCCGTCACTCACCTCCATTCTCTCCTGACTTTTCCGTCTTCCCTCAGCGCCAGCGCGTGTGCACCCACCCCCTAGGGCGCACACGCGCCGGAACTCTCAGATTTAAAGGGCCACTGCGCCTGTTATTATGTCTTGCACCTGCACCTTTTGTTATAAGTACCTGTACCTCCCACATACCCCTGCCGGATCTTTGTTAGCCTTGTGCTTTAGAGAAAGCTTTTTCTGTGTTTGCTCTGCCGTGTTCAGGCCCTCTTCTCCGTGTCCTGACCCTGCTCCAGTGCAACCTGCCAATTGACCTCCTGCTATGTTTCTGACCACGCACCTCTGCCGCCAGCCCTGACCTACTGCTATCCTGACCACGTCTTGCCGAATCCCTCCTGTGCCTCGCATCACCTCGCCTGTGTGGTCAAGTCGTGCCAGGGGTAGCGACCTGGGTGCCGTCTGCCGCAGCAAGACCATCCGCTATGCGATTGGCTCTGGTGAAAACCAGCGGCACCTTAGACTCCACTCCCTGGCAAGGCCCGCATCATCTGCCACACAGGCCCAGGGGATCCACTTCCTTCATGTGTGTCCTGCCTACTGCCGTGAGTTTAGAAATTAGAAATCTTTCTAATGTAGTTTGTTTAAATAAAATGAAGTTTTCTATGTGTTAATTGTGTTTAAAAATGCTGCCACTAGGTGTCTCCCTACTTGTCCAGAGCACATTTTCCCCCATCTCTTGCACTGACTTTGGACTCCTGCTGGCCTGGCAGGAATAGCTGAGGAGGGTGTATGCAGCCTTAGCCAATCATAGCTCACCTCACACTGAACTGCTCTGGGCTGTGTGTAGCAGAGTGAGGGAGGAAGTTCTCCCCTGTATGGGTTCAGATGATGTCACGCCTGCTGGGTAATGCCCCTTCCCTGTCTGTGAATCTGACTGAGCAGAAAATACAGAGCAATATCAAGGTAGAAATCTAAAAAATATATATAAAAATAAAGGCAGGGGGTGGTTTATCATAATTGGGGCAGTGAACTGGGAGGATTATAAAATTTGACAAGATCATGAGAGGTTCTCTTTAACATCCAGGGTTATGGCCTTCTCTACAGTCGGTGTAGAGGCCTAGTGATTGAGACTAGATGAGGACCCATTAAAATCTGCCCTATGTAACCTGGATGCTCCCATGAAAGAGTTATTCAATTAGATGACTGGCTCCACCGACCTCTTGCAGGAGCTTATTCGGTATATCCTTATGCCCTATTCACACCTCATAATATTTTCGGTGCTAGGACCCCTAGGAAATGTACCCTCTCCATAGACAGCAATGCATTTCTGGCGTATTCTGCAGAAAGAACTGACATGTCATTCACAAATTAGAATTTCAGCAGCAGATGTTTCCTTTAGGGAAATTCTGTCGTGTGCATTGAGCAGCAGAATCCCATTGAAAATAATGGGACCCTGCTGCAGTGAGATTTCCTTCTGAGCTGAAGTTTTCTGTCTGATTCCATTCAGAAATTCTGCAGTGTGATTGAGGTATCAATCTCCTACAGGATTTTAGGATGAAAAAAAATCACATCTGAGTTCTGGTGAGGTTCTACACCTTTTATATGGTGGACAATCTGATGCCATGTCAATTCTATGGAGATTTAGACTGGCATACATCTTCCCACCGGCTTCCATGAAACTGAGGGTATTGATGAAGGTAAAACCAGATAAGGCCTCAGTAATGGCAATCATTCTTTCTGGCCCAGGAGATTGTGGTTTCCTCAGCTCCTGTTGAGTTGAAGGATACAGTGGTCCCTCAACATACAATGGTAATCCCTTCCAAATGAACCATCGTTTGTTGAAACCATCGTATGTTGAGGGATCCGTGCAATGTAAAGTATAGGAAGTTGTACTCACCTGCCCCCGCCGCTCTGGACCGTCACCGCTCGTCACCGCTGCCCTGGATGTTGTGCTCCATCGCTGTCGCCGCGTCCCCGTGAGAGGCCATCGCATGTTGAAATTATCGTATGTCGGGGCCATCGTAGGTCGGGGGGTCACTGTATATTGGAGGCTTTCCCTGTGCAGAACCTTTTGTCTTAGGACATGCAGCTAAGCCAGACTCTAAGAGTATACAATCTGAGAGCCTGGAAGTTGACCGGTCCCTATTGAAAGCCAAGGGTTTTCAGAGAGGATATTGGACACGTTATTTTATTCTGAGGTCTTATGCTCGGATCAAGAAAATCTTCCAGAATTGGGGTACCCTGAAGGAAGTGGAAAATTCAGATCCATCTATCCCACAGAGTTTGGATTTTCTTCAGGGGGACTGTGATAAAGGTCTAAGTCTTAGGGGTTCAAGTAGCGGCCATATCTGCTTTCCTTCAGAGAAGGTTCCGGCAGGCTCAGGACATCCAGACCACATCCAAGAATCAGTGGGACCCTTCTTTAGTCATAAATCTCTAGAGGAGATGGATTATAAATTCTTGGCAATGAAGGCAGCCTTTTTGTCGGCCATAACATCAGCTCAAAGAGTTGGAGAATTACAGTCCTTGTCCTTAACCTTACATAAGCTTCTTTCCAGATAGGGTTGTTATTAAGCTGCTTCTGTGATTTACTCCCAAAGTTGATTCTTTTTCTAACCTCAACCAAACTATACACTGGAGATCAAAATTGAGAACAACACACAATTTGCTAAATGTCAAGGTCATAGTGTAGTCCTATGTGAATATATCCTAACATGAGTAAAATAGCAGTATTTTAAGATTATTTCATAAATTGTGTTTATTCTAAAGCACAGAATAAAAATGTAAATGAGATAATTCAAAAAGAACTTAGAGAACACTTTCAGATACCTGCAGGTTATTGGTGTTAATCTGGCAACTGGTGCTAATGATCTGACAAACCCTATTTACTGGCAGCCTAACTTTCCAACTTTCACTGACTTTGCCAAAATGGTGTGCTGTTCCAAACTGACTGAAACCTCCAGGTAGGACTGGGCGGTATACTGGTTTTTGTGCTGCACGATATGAATTTTTTCCATACCGCAATACCGGTTTGGCCCCTCCCCCTCGGTAATGAATGAATTATCAGCCCAGCGCTGCGCTGTCCCCACATCAGGGAACTAATCATATGTCACCTGCGAGCGCTGTTCTACCCCCCCCCCAATTAATTATCAGCCCAGCGCTGTCCCCATCGGGGTAAATAATCACATGTCACCCGCAAGTGCTGCCCTCCTCGTCCTCCTGTTTGTTGCGGCCGCCGGTACTGACACTCTATACCAGTGGTCTTCAACCTGCGGACCTCCAGATGTTGTAAAACTACAACTCTCAGCATGCCCGGACAGCCAACAGCTGTCCGGTCATGCTGGGAGTTGTAGTTTTGCAACATCTGGAGGTCTGCAGGTTGAAGACCACTGCTCTATACTGTGCGGTATCCCTATGCCCAGGCTGCAAAAAATAAACAAAATAAACTTTAACTCACCTCCCGTTGGGCCGGTACCGGCCTCATCTGCTTCGTCGGACAGCTGTCAGCCTATCACCGGCTGCATCGATGTTCCGCCTCAGCCGGTGATAGACTGAGCGCACTGTCATGTAAGGAGCCAGCTTCTTACATGACAGTGGGCTCAGCCTATCACCGGCCGAGGCGGAACATCGATGCGGCCGGTGATAGGCTGACGGCTCTCCGACGTTCACATCCCCAGCGTAAGGCCGACATCGGAACATGCATCAGTTTATTTTGTTTACCTTCTGCAGCCAGGGCATAGGGATACCGCACAGTATAGAGTGTCAGCGCCGGTGGCCACAATGAACAGGAGGATGAGGGCAGCGCTTGCAAGTGACATGTCAGTATTTACCCCGATGGGGAGAGCACTGGGCTGACAATTCATTTGGGGGGGAGGGGGGTAGGGCGGAGGAGGAGAAAATACCGTTATATACTGTGGAACCGCCAAAAGTTACAAAAATACCGTGATACACACATTTGGTCATACCACTCAGCCCTACCCTCGGGCAGCAGATTATCCAGATAAATGACAAAGGGGTGACCCTATCAGTCATAGCAAGAGAAGTTGTTCGTTCAAAGTCTGTGATCTCTAGATTATTGCATCTTTACAACATCACAAACTCATTCAAGTCCCCCAAGAAGGCTGGTCCCCCTCAAAAGACAAATGCAAGAGAGGACAGGATAATGCGGAGAATCTCCATGGGTTATTGTTTCAACACAGTAGCTGGAATTGCTCGCCATTTCAGCACTGAACAGGGGAAGGATCTGATTCGTCATACAGTATCTTGACGTTTAAGAGTATTTGGACTGAAAGCCCACTCTGCATTGACCAAACCTCTCCAGAAAGAATCAAAAGGCTAGACTCACCATGCTGAGAAGCATGTTGTGTGGACAGAGGAGAAGTGTTCCAGAGTTCATTTTAGTGATGAAAGCAAGTTTAATTTATTTGGGTCTGATGGGAAACATTATTTTTGTTGACAAACTGGGGAAAGACTGGACCCAAAGTGCGTAAAGAAGTCAGTGAAAGGTGGAGTGTTATGGTTTGGGGAATGTTTTCTGCAGCAGGAGTTGGACCTCTCATACACAGTGACTGCAAGTATCACAACCTTCTTCAACAACACATGGTTCCTTCCTTGCTTTCATCACTCAATCAGCAGCAATTTTCATGCACGACAATTTCCCCTGTCACACAGCAAAACGGGTAAAGCAGTTCCTTGAAACTGAAAACGTTGAAACAATGAAATGGCAGCTCAGAGTCCTGATCTAAACCCAATAGAAAACCTCTGGAAAATCCTTGGTGACAAAGTAATGGCCAAGAAACCCACAACAGTCATAGAACTGTGGAAGAGACTGGAAGAGTCAACCAAAATCCCACCAGAGCAGTGTGAGAGACTAGTGATGTCCTGTGGGGGGCGCAGATGTGCTGAAGTCATTCAAAGCAAAGGCCTATACACACCCTACTGATCGGTGACTGTTGGAACCTTCAGAAAATTTACTTACAATCTTTCTCTGTGCTACAGTCATTCCTGTTCTCTCATTATCATCATCACGTTTTATGAAAAATAAAGGTTTTATGTTGATATACAGTGGTCCCTCAACAAATGGACCATCGTTTGTTAAAACCATCGTATGTTGAGGGATCCGTGCAATGTAAAGTATAGGACAGTGGTCTACAACCTGCGGACCTCCAGATGTTACAAAACTACAACACCCAGCATGTTGTGAAAGTTGTACTCACCTGTCACCGCTCGTCACCGCTGCCCGGGATGTCGCCGTCGATCACTATCGCCGCGTCCCCGAGGTGTCCCCGATGCTCCGGCAAGGCCTCTGCTTCCCTGGCAACCGCGCTCTCCATCGCCGCCATCACGTCGCTACGCACGCCGCTCCTATTGGATGACGGGACGGTGTGCGCAGCGACGTCGATGGAGAGCGCCGACGATGCAGAGGATCCCGAAGAGGACACGCCGGAGCCCTAAGGACAGGTAAGTGACCATTACCGGAGCTCACGGGGCACCGTAAACGGCTATCCGGCGGCAGCTGAAGCAGTCTGAGCTGCCGGATAGCCGTTTATGCGATGGCCCCGACATACAAAAGCATTGTATGTTGATGCTGCCTTCAACATGCGATGGCCTCTGAGAGGCCATCGCATGTTGAAATTATGGTATGTCGGGGCCATCGTAGGTCGAGGGGTCACTGTACTTTGATTATTTTGTAAAACACTGTTCTAATGGCATGGTGTACCCCTTACAAAAAATCCTTCAAATGATGATCAATGTAGATTACATTATTTCTGAAAAAAAATCAAGTGTTTATAAATTGTTCTCTAATTTTGATCTCCAGTGTAAGGCCTAGTTCACCCTTCAATTATGTCCGGCCAGAGATTTCTAATGCGGCCAACGCCAACTGAATAAGTGGGCACTAGGACCGCACAGACATTGGGAACCGCCCCTCAATGCAAGCCTACGGGAGGGGGCGTGATAGCTATCATGCCCCCCCCCCCTAGGCTTGCATTGAGGGGCGGAGCGTGACGGCACACGGGGCGGAGGCGTGACGACACACGCCGCCGACCCTGCGATCACCCGTAATCAGACCCAGAGCGAACAAGCTCCGGGGACTGATTACAAACGGGGTGCCGCGTGCACGATCCCGGGGGTCCCCAGCTGCGGGACTCCCGCGATCAGGCATCTTATCCCCTATCCTTTGGATAAGATGGGATAGCACCGAAGTACCCCTTTAAGGCCCTGCCGACAACCAACCCAGAAACGGCAGGCAATAAAGGAATGTCTACAGCAGGAATTGTGCGATAACTGGAACTTTTACTTAAACTTCTTATAGAACAGTCTTTACAGTTATGCAGTTTCTCTAGAGGCAACTGGGATGCAGGATACCTCAAAGGCTTGCTGGGACTTGTAGTATTCGGATTTATGCAGGCCACTGTACTACTAATTGTATACTTGAGTTGAGTAGTAGTCATTAGAATTGTAGATAGAGCTTGATAACTCACGTTTTGAAGTGGCTGCAGGTTCCTTAGGCTTTGGCCTTGATTAGATGAATTTAGATACACAGTACACAGGACTTGTGCTTTCTTATGAATCCAGGAATCAAGAGACTGAATTTAGAGACTACAGCCCCTTATATACTAGCGGGCTGGACTAAAGCCCATTGGTTGCAAAGCCTGTAGGTCCTGTACCCAGGAAACTCTGGGTACATCACATGACAGTAGATCACATGACCCAGGAAGGTCCTATACATTTTATACATTTGTACAACCTTTTTACATACTGAACAATATGCACATAATACATACAATGCATTTATATGAAGCAGTAACTGATGAGCAAGGGGGAAGCCCTGCAGGAGAGCCCAATGGACTCCAGGGACTCTTCCTGAGGGGACCTAGGAAGGGTCCTGTACCGGGACACCACACTTCCCTTCCGATCTCTTTACATTACTTTATAATTAATCAATGGCCATTGGGTTTGGTACGCATATATACCCTAAGCTGGCGGTGGGGTTTGAAATTGTAACTTGCATATGAAACTAACATATTTCCAGTGTCCTACATGAGCCCAGGGGCAGAGACATCCCATTGTTGTGCTGCTGTTTTTGGACTATGAGAAATCAGAATAACATGCTAAATCTAATCTACATTCATAGAGCTGTTACATCAGTCGCTGATCTGCGGTCATGGTTCATGTGGACGTAAAATCAGTCGTAATCTACGACCCATGTGACTGTTGAAATTCTCTGGAAATGAAGAATTACTTTACTGGGTGTCGGTGTATAATTATATGAAAGTCTAAGTTCACCAAGAGTCAATAGCAGAGGAGTAGCTACTGTAGGAGCATGTGATGAATATGTCATAAGCAAATCCAATGTGGATTTTTCAAAGAACTACCAGGAGCTCCCCATGTGGATGAGCCCCACTATAGTTCCATTTACCTGTGCCCAGGATATGACTAACCTATTTATTTGGTCTCTGCTCTCTACACTTTTTTTCTTCAATAACCTACATACATTTTCCTACTTTCCTTTCTTTAATTCAGAATCCTCACTCAATGTACCTCGCCTTTGAGTGGGGGTGGGCCCCTATAAATTTTTAGCCTCACAGCGAGGGCCGAGGACTATTGCATGGAACATACTGCCGTACCAGCAATTTATTAACGCTCTTAAGCAGTTATTATTTAAATAAAGTTAAATAAATGTACATTTCAATAAAAAGGGGTTGTGCCAATAGTAAAACAGGATAAGTGATAAACATCTGATTGTTGGAGGTCTCACTGTTAAAAGGGTACTCCGCTGGAAAACATTATTTTTTATTTTTTTCTGGTGCCAGAAAGTTAAACAGATTTGTAAATTACTTCTAATTAAAAATCTTAATCCTTCCAGTACTTATCAGCCGCTATATACTCCACAGCAAGTTCTTTTCTGTTTGAATTTCCTTTCTCCCTGACCACAGTGCTCTCTGCTGACACCTCTGTCCATTTTAGGAACTGTCCAGAGAAGGAGCAAATCCCCATAGCAAACCTGTTTTGCTCTGGGCAGTTCCTGACATGGACAGAGGTGTCAGCAGAGAGCACCGTGGTCAGGGAGAAAGGAAATTCAAATAGAAAAGAACTTCCTCTGGAGCATACAGCAGCTGATAAATACTGGAAGGATTAAGATTTTTTTTATTAGAAGTCATTTACAAATCTGTTTAACTTTCTGGCACCAGTTCATTTGAAAACATTTGTTTTCCATCGGAGTACCCCTTTAACAAGCTGCTCTTTTTCCTAATTATAGTACATGTGAAGATAGCCCGTACGGCATTTGCAAAAACACAAAAAAGAATAAAAGAAAAAGATAAAAGAAAAATAGTCAGCACTACTACCTAATACAGGGGTGCACGCATACCTCCGCATGGTGGATGGGGGACACGTTTTGATCAAAAAGTGCTCTAAGAGCCTCTAGTACGGCATTTGGCTATCCTCTAATGTCCCATAGGGAGTGGAAAGGCAGACAAGGGACCCTATTTTTGTGGTCATTGGGGGGGGGGGGGCACCAAATGGTGAGAACCCACCATGGGTTAGATATGTTTTATCTAATTTGTGGATTGGTGATAAGTTCTAATATTGGGATAACCTTTTTAAAGTGGTACTCCCGTTGAAAACTTTTTTTTTTTTTTTTATTAAATCAACTGGTGCCAGAAAGTTAAACAGATTTGTAAATTACTTCTATTAAAAATCTTAATCCTTACAGTACTTATTAGCTGCTGAATACTACAGAGGAAATGTTTTTCTTTTGGAACACAAAGCTCTCTGTGACATCATGACCACAGTGCTCTCTGCATTTTAGGAACTGTCCAGAGCAGCATATGTTTGCTATGGGGATTTTCTCCTACTCTGGACAGTTCTTAAAATGGACAGAGATGTAAGCAGAGAGCACTGTGGTCATGATGTCAGCAGAGAGCTCTGTGTTCCAAAAAGAAAACCATTTCCTCCAGCTAATAAGTACTGGAAGGATTAAGATTTTTTTTAATAGAAGTAATTTACAAATCTGTTTCACTTCCTGGCACCAGTTGATTTAAAAAAAAAAAAGTTTTCCACAGGAGTACCCCTTTAAATGGAAAATGGTATGTAATAAAAGTGTAAAAGATTTAGGTTCCACCACTGGGACCCTGCTCTGTTCCTACTTCTGAACCATGACTGTCCCTATAAACCAGTGTTTCCCAACCAGGGTGCCTCCAGGTGTTGCGAAACTACAACTCCCAACATGCCTGGACAGCCAAAGGCTGTCCAGGCATGCTGGGAGTTGTAGTTTTGCAACATCTGGAGGCACCCTGGTTGGGAAACACTGCTATAAACTATAATGGAATTGTGATCTCACTCCCATGAAGTCTTTTAGGGTTTTCTGTGATTCATAGATCCAGCATAGCTGTTATAGATCCATTATAAACAGAAGCCATTATGATAGTGTAAATTGATCCTTAGATAAACACATAAGCAGCAGAAAGTTTTCTCATGAACTGGTAATTTACTACAATGTATCAGTGTAGATAAGGCTGTGTTCACATGTAGCTAGTGAGCATGTTTAAAGGGGTTATCCAGGAAAAAACTTTTTTTTATATATCAACTGGCTCCAGAAAGTTAAACAGATTTGTAAATTACTTCTATTAAAAAATCTTAATCCTTTCAGTACTTATGAGCTTCTGAAGTTAAGGTTGTTCTTTTCTGTCTAAGTGCTCTCTGATGACATGTGTCTCGGGAGCCACCCAGTTTAGAAGCAAATCCCCATAGCAAACCTCTTCTAAACTGGGCGTTTCCCGAGACAGGTGTCATCAGAGATTACTTAGACAGAAAAGGACAACCTTAACTTCAGAAGCTCATAAGTACTGAAAGGATTAAGATTTTTTTATAGAAATAATTTACAAATCTGTTTAACTTTCTGGAGCCAGTTGATATATATATAAAAAAGTTTTTTCCTGGAATACCCCTTTAACTTTGAGCTCTGAAAAGCTCCCAGCACATAGACTGACTGTATCCATAGGCCTTTATTTACCCAACACAGGCCAATGGAATGGGAGCTATGCATCCGGATAATTTATTTACTTGTATAGGAAAGTGCAGTGGAGAACTATCAGTCTTTCTTTGAAATAGTTCCTTCTTTTTTAATCCAATTCCACCATTGGCTAAATACTGCATGAAAAACTGAATCCATAAGAGCATCAATAACTGCTGGTGTGAACGCTGCCTTAATAAGACATGATAATAGGAATCACTGGACTGTGTGTGAATCTGGAGTACAGCGTGTGACCACCACACAAAACAGTCTATGGGATCAGCAAAAAAAATGTTTTACAGGGTCAAACACTGAGAGCACAAAGCAAATGCTTTGTCAGGAGGTGCCGACATAACAGATCCATAGCATTGCTGAATATTCAGCACCTAACCAACGCTTCTCTCCTTCACTGGGCACGAAACGTTAGATACAGTGGGGCAAAAAAGTATTTAGTCAGCCACCAATGGTGCAAGTTCTCCCACTTAAAAAGATGAGAGGCCTGTAATTTTCATCATAGGTATACCTCAACTATGAGAGACAGAATGAGAAAAAAGTATGTAAAATCAAATTGTCTGTTTTTTAAAGAATTTATTTATAAATTATGGTGGAAAATAAATATTTGGTCAATAACAAAACTTCATCTCAATGCTATGTTATATACCCTTTGTTGGCAATGACAGAGGTCAAACATTTTGGCTAGGAACAGACTACGGAATCTCCGGGCAGAAAATTTCCGCCCGGAGATTCCGAGTGCGGCCAGCGCTGACTGAATCAGTCGGTGCTAGGACCGCGCGGACACTGCAGTCTCCAATAGACTGCAATGTGTTCCGCGCGGATTTCCACCTGAAGAAAGAGCAACGCCTTTCTTCTGGCAGAAATTTCCAAGCGGATTTTCCATTCACAAATTCCGAAGTGTGAATTTGTGAACGGGAAACCATTCACTACACTATACATTTTAGCAAGCGGAATTCAGTTTTCTGAACCTAGCCTTTCTGTAAGTCTTCACAAGGTTTTCACACACTGTTGCTGGTGTTTTGGCCCCTTCCTCCATGCAGATCTCCTCTAGAGCAGTGATGTTTTGGGGCTGTCGCTGGGCAACACGGACTTTCAACTTCCTCCAAAGGTTTTCTATGGGGTTGAGATCTGGAGACTGACTAGGCCACTCCAGGACCTTGAAATGATTCTAATGAAGCCACTCCTTCGTTGCCCGGGTGGTGTGTTTGGGATCATTGTCATGCTGAAAGACCCAGCCACATTTCATCTTCAATGCCCTTGCTGATGGAGGGAGGCTTTCTCTCAAAATCTCACAATACATGGCCCCATTCATTCTTTCCTTTACACAGATCAGTCATCCTGATCCCTTAGCAGAAAAACAGCCCCAAAGCATAATGTTTCCACCCTCATGCTTCACAGCAGGTATGGGGTTCTTTGGATGCAACTTGAGTTGAGTTTTTACCAAAAAGTTCTACTTTGGTTTCATCTGACCATATGACATTCTCCCATTACTCTTCTGGATCATTCAAATGCTCTTTAGCAAACTTCAGACGGGCCCAGACATGTACTGGTTTAAGAAGGGGGAAATGTCTGTCACTGCATAATTTGAGTCCCTGGCGGCGTAGTGTGTTACTGATGGTAGCCTTTGTTACTTTGGTCCCAGCTCTCTGCAGGTCATTCACTAGGTCCCCCTGTGTGGTTCTGGTATTTTTGCTCACTGTTCTTGTGATCAGTTTGACACCACGGGGTGAGATCTTGCGTGGAGCCCCAGATCAAGGGAGATTATCAGTGGTCTTGTATGTCTTCCATTTTCTAATAATTACTCCCACAATTGACTTCTTCACACCAAGCTGCTTGCCTATTGCAGATTCAGTCTTCCCAGCCTGGTGCAGGTCTACAATTTTGATTCTGGTGTCCTTCGACAGCTCTTTGGTCCTGGCCATAGTGGAGTTTGGAGTGTGACTGTTTGAGGTTTTGGACAGGTGTCTTTTATACTGATAACAAGTTGAAACAGGTTCCATTAATACAGGTAACGAGTGGAGGACAGAGGAGACACTTAAAGAAGACGCTATAGGTCTGTGAGAGCAAGAAATTTTGCTTGTTTGTAGGTGACCAAATACTTATTTTTCACCATAATTTGCAAATAAATTCTTTAAAAATCATACAATGTGATTTTATGGATTTTTTTCTCATTATGTCTCTCATAGTTGAGGTATACCAAAGATGAATATTACAGACCTATCTCATCTTTTTAACCCCTTAAGGAGTCAGCGTTTTTCAGTTTTTGCATTTTCCTTTTTCCCTCCTTACCTTCTAAAAATCATAAGCCTTTCAATTTTCAACTAGCAAATCCATATCATGGCTTATTTTTTTTTTGCATCATCAATTCTACTTTGCAGTGACATCAGTCATTTTACCCAAAAATCCATGGCAAAAAGGAAAAAAAATCATTGTGCGACAAAATTGAAGAAAAAAATGCCATTTTGTAATTTTGGGGGCTTCCGTTTCTACGCAGTACATTTTTCGGTAAAAATGACACCTTATCATTATTCTGTAGGTCCATATCGTTAAAATGATACCCTATTTATATAGGTTTGATTTTGTCGCACTTCTGGAAAAAATCATAGCTACATTCAGGAAAATGTATACGTTTTAAAATGTCCTCTTCTGACCCCTATAACTTTTTTATTTTTCCACATATGGGTTTGTATGAGGGCTCATTTTTGCACCGTGATCTGAAGTTTTTAGCGGTACCATTTTTGTTTTGATCGGACTTTTTGATCACCTTTTATTAATTTTTTTCATGATATAAAAAGGGACCAAAAAAACGCTATTTTGGACTTTAGATTTTTTTTACGTTTACGCCATTGACCGTGCGGTTTAATTAATGATATATTTTTATAGTTCTGACATTTACACATGCGGTGATACCACATATGTTTATTTATTTTTATTTACATAGTTTTTTTATTTAATTGGAAAAGGGGGGGATTCAGATTTTTATTAGGGAAGGGGTTAAATCACATTTATTAACACCATAGGGTATAACATTGAACACACTGATTTCCTACACTGATCACTGCCATGCATTAGCATGGCATTGATCAGTGTTATCACCGCTCGACTGCTCCTGCCTTGATCTCAGGCACGAAGCAGACGATAGGACACGCAAGAGGCAGGTAGAGATCCTCCTCGTGTCCTGCAAGCTGTTCGGGATGCTGCGATTTCCCCACAGCGGTCCCAAACAGCCCAACTGAGCTGCTTGGATGGTTTTGGTCTCACATCAGACGCGGCGGTCAACTTTGATTGCCGCGTCTGAAGGGTTAATACCCGATATCACCGCGATTGGGGATGTCCAGTATTAGCCGCAGGTCCCAGCCGTTGATGGCCACCGGGACCAACACAATATATCGGGGGGAGCCGGCTCAGGACGTAAATATACGTCCTGCGTCGTTAAGGAGTTCAGTGAGAGAACTTGCACAATTGGTGGCTGACTAAATACATTTGTGATAGCCTGGGGGGTGTTGGGTATGGGGAGTGTAGCTGTGCGGTTACTAAAGGGTGCTTGTTAACCCTTGCTATTCGTGACGCCAGGGTGAGGGCTCCTCAGTAATGCTTGTCCTACCGCCACCCTTCCCAAGAGCGATAGGGAGGTAGATAATAATAGAATGTCCACAACCGGAGAGTTTTCTGAAACAGGTGTAACTTTTACTGAAGATTTTCTGCAAGCTTCAACAACGGAACAGTCTCTATGCATACAACTGCTTTCTTTGGAGATTGACAAAGGTTGGGACTTTAGCAATTTAGAGTCTTTAAGGTATTATGCGCTGTTCCACTGGATTTAGGGGATTAGTTGCGGTCCAGTAGTCATGCTAGCTTTAGCGGGGGTAGTTTAGAACTCACGGCTTTAGTTCAGCTGAGGCCGGTAGGTTTTTCAGGCCTAGCGTGTCTTTGCAAGTTGTGCAGATCCATCTTGCTAGTTCGGCATCCACGAGAGCAGCAACCCAAGAGAGCGATAAATGGCTACAGCTCCCTTATATGGACAGGGGCTGGACTAGGGCTAATTGGTCCATACTTGTGTCAATCACCATTACAAAGGATTGTGGGCAACACGTGACTCCAAAGGTCCTCCAACATACCATAGAGGAGATAATCATGGTCACATGACCGAAGGTCCTGCGACGCTAAACAAGGTAAGTACTATACATTATATTAGATACTCTGACTTTGGGGACCTCTACACTAGGTTCGGTATGTAATACGGTACCGGGACACCACACTTTTTTGCCCCACTGTATAATGGCATCAATCAGGGAGCCCTGGATGATGTCTAAAGTCTTCTGTTCTAACCCATCAAAGTAAACTAGACTCCTTCCTGGGGATATATGATGAACTGACATCACGGATGCTGACAGTACCGTGCCACATGGGTCAATATTGGGCCTTGTTTTATTGAATATATTTATTAAGGGGGTTATCCAGAATTAGAAAATCCTAGCTGCTTTCTTCCAGAAACAGCACCACATCTGTCCTTAGGTTGTGTGTGGTATTGCAGCTCAGTTCCATTGCAGTGAATACAGCAAAGTTGTAATACCATACCCAACCTGAGGACAGGCGTAGTGCTGCTAATCGTACCTTGTAATGACATCACTCATTTTACCAAAAAATATGCGGTGAAACAAAAAAAAAATTGTGAGGCAAAATTGGAAAACACACCATTTTGCATTAGAACAGTATCCAATTTATAGAGGTTTTGTTTTATTTTACAACTTTTAAAAAATGATAAGCTTTTGTATCAGCTTAAAGGGGTATTCCAGGCCAAAACTTTTTTTTATATATCAACTGGCTCCGGAAAGTTAAACATATTTGTAAATTACTTCGATTAAAAAATCTTAATCCGTGCAATAGTTATTAGTAGTGTTGCTGGCGAATATTCGCAATTCGAATATTATTCGCGAATATCGCATATTCGCGAATTTCGTGAATATAGCGCTATATATTCGTAATTACGAATATTCGTTTTTTTTTTTTTTTTTCTTCACAGTACACATCACAGTGATCACCCCTCTCTGCTTCCAGCTTGTGTGGTGTAAAGAAGGCTCTAATACTACTGTGTGAGACTGGCGTGCGAAAATTTGCATATGCTAATTTTCGCATGTTCGAATTTTCGCGTATGCTAATTTTGTATATGCTAATATTCACATATGTTAATTTTCGCATACGCGAATTTTCGCATATACGAAAATAAAAAGAGAATATAACGAATATGCGAATATATGCGAATATATGACGAATATTCGTCCATATATTCGCGAATATTCGCGAATTCGAATATGGCCTATGCCGCTCAACACTAATTATTAGCTTCTGAAGTTGAGCTGTTTTTTTCTGTCTAACTGCTCTCTGATGACTCACGTCCCAGGAGCTTAGCAGTTCCTATGGGGATATTCTCCCATCATGCACAGCTCCCGGGACGTGACATCATCATTGAGCAGTTAGACACAGAACTTCAGAAGCTAATAACTATTGGAAGGATTAAGATTTTTTAATAGAAGTAATTTACAAATCTGTTTAACTTTCCGGAGCCAGTTGATATATATAAAAAAAGTTTTTGCCATGTACACTCCTCTACACTCCTCTGTCACCCATGCACACTCCTCTACACCCCTCTGTCACCCATTTACACCCCTCTGTTACCCATGTACACTCCTCTACACCCCTCTGTCACCCATTTACACTCCTCTACACCCCTCTGTCACCCATGTACACTCCTCTACACCCCTCTGTCACCCCTGTACACTCCTCTACACCCTCTGTCACCCATGTACACTCCTCTACACCCCTCTGTCTCCCATGTTCACTCCTCTACACCCCTCTGTCTCCCATGTACACTCCTCTATAGTGTTGAGCGGCATAGGCCATATTCGAATTCGCGAATATTCGCGAATATATGGACGAATATTTGTCATATATTCGCGAATATTCGCATATTCTAGTTTTATTTTCGCATATTCGAAAATTCGCGTATGCGAAAATTATCATATGTGAAAATTCGCATATGGGAAAATTAGCATATGCTACATTTCGCATATGCGAATTTTTGCACGCCAGTCTCACGCAGTAGTATTACAGCCTTCTTTACACCACACAAGCTGGAAGCAGAGAGGGGTGATCACTGTGATATGTACTGTGAAGTGTCTCCCATGTACACTCCTCTGTCTGCCATGTAGACCCCTCTGTAACCCATGTACACCCCTTTACACCCCTCTGTCACCCATGTACACTCCTCTACACCCCTCTGTCTCCCATGTTCACTCCTCTACACCCCTCTGTCTCCCATGTACACTCCTCTACACCCCAGTGTCTCCCATGTACACTCCTCTGTCTCCCATGTACACCCCAGTGTCTCCCATG
Organism: Hyla sarda; assembly: GCF_029499605.1. Taxonomy (NCBI): domain Eukaryota; kingdom Metazoa; phylum Chordata; class Amphibia; order Anura; family Hylidae; genus Hyla; species Hyla sarda. The sequence goes on from NC_079193.1 coordinate 43,421,603, forward strand.
TACACTCCTCTGTCTCCTATGTACACCCCAGTGTCTCCCATGTACACTCCTCTGTCTCCCATGTACACCCCAGTGTCTCCCATGTACACTCCTCTGTCTCCTATGTACACCCCAGTGTCTCCCATGTACACTCCTCTGTCTCCCATGTACACCCCAGTGTCTCCCATGTACACTCCTCTGTCTGCCATGTAGACCCCTCTGTAACCCATGTACACCCCTTTACACCCCTCTGTCACCCATGTACACTCCTCTACACCCCAGTGTCTCCCATGTACCCCTGAAGATAGATGCCCCCCCCTGTAGGTAGCAGACTCCATGTAGATAGATGCCTCTCCTGTACATATATGCCTCCCCTTGTAGGTTGCAGAACCCCTGTAGATAGATGTCTTATCTGGCTCAGCCAGACTCCTCTTCTCAGTCTTCTCCTCCAAGTGTACCGCCGCTGCCTTATCTGACGTCTGTTCCTTGCCTTTATTTATGCTCCTTGCCTTTATTTATTTTCGGTAAAAATGACACCTTGTCTTTATTCTGTAGGTCCATACGATTAAAATGATACCCTACTTATATAGGTTTGATTTTGTCATACTTATGGAAAAAATCGTAACTACATGCAGGAAAATTAATACGTTTAAAATTGTCATCTTCTGACCCCTATAACTTTTTCATTTTTCCGGGGCGGTATGAGGGCTCACTTTTTGCGCCATGATCTGAAGTTTTTAACGGTACCATTTTTGCATTGATAGGACTTATTTTTATTCATTTTTTCATGACATAAAAAATGACCAAAAATGCACTATTTTGGACTTTGGAATTTTTTTGCGTGTACGCCATTGACCGTGCAGTTTAATTAACGATATATTTTTATAATTAGGACATTTCCGCACGCGGAGATACTATATATGTTTATTTTTATTTACACTGTGGTTTTTTTTTTTATGGGAAAAGGGGGGTGATTCAAACTTTTAATAGGGGAGGGGTTAAATGATCTTTATTCACTTTTTTTTTTGCAGTTTTATAGCTCCCATAGGACCTATAACACTGCACACACTGATCTTTTACATTGATCACTGGTTTCTCCTAGGAAACCAGTGATCGATGATTCTGCCGCTTGACTGCTCATGCTTGGATCTCAGGCACTGAGCAGTCATTCGGCGATCTGACAGCGAGGAGGCAGGTAGGGACCCTCCTGCTGTCCTGTAAGCTGTTCGGGATGCCGCGATTTCGCCGCGGCTATCCTGAACAGCCCACTGAGCTAACCGGCACTTTTTACTTTCACTTTTAGCCGCGTGGCTCAGCTTTGAGTGCTAAAGCGTTAATAGCGCGCGGCACCGCGATCAGTGCAGCGCGCTATTATCAGCGGGTCCCGGCTTCACTATGATGTCGGGCCCGCCGTGATATGATGCGGGGTCACCGTTGGGACCCTGCGTTATATCACGGGAGCAGGACCAAGGACGTACTCATACGTCCTTGGTCCTTAAGAGGTTAATAGAATGTATAGTACTTACCTTGTTTAGCGTTGCAGGACCTTCGGTCATGTGACCATGTTAATATCCTCTATGGTGTGTTGGAGGACCTTTGGAGTTCCTTGGGTCACGTGTTGCCCATAATCCTTTGTAATGGTGATTGACACAAGTATCGACCAATTAGCACTAGTCCAGCCCCTGCCCATATAAGGGAGCTGTAGCCAATTATCACTCTCTTGGGTTGCTGCTCTCGTGGATGCCGGACTAGCAGGATGGATCTGCGCAACTTGCAAAGACACACTAGGCCTGAAAACCTACCGGCCTCAGCGGAACTTAAACCGTGAGTTCTAAACTACTCCCCGCTAAAGCTAGTGTGATTACTGGACTGCAACTAATCCCCTAAATCCAGTGGAACAGCGCATATTATCCTAAAGACTCTAAATTGCTAAAGTCCCAACCTTTGTCAATCTCCAAAGATAGCTTGGATGTATAGCAACTGTTCTGGTTATGAAGCTTGCATAAAATCTTCAGTAAAAGTTACAACTGTTTCAGCAAACTCTCCGGTTGTGGACATTCCATTATTATCTACCTCCCTATCGCTCTTGGGAAGGGTGGCGGTAGGACAAGCATTACTGAGGAGCCCTCACCCTGGTGTAACAAATAGCAAGCGTTAACAAGCACTCTTTAGTCATCGCACAGGAACACTCCCCATAACCTACACCCCCCAGGCTATCACATCCATCTGCTCCTTCCCCACACTTGGTAATGAATGATGTTTCAAATACAAAATAAAACTACAGTGATCCCTCAACATACGATGGTAATCCGTTCCAAACGGACCATCGTTTGTTGAAACCATCGCATGTTGAGGGATCCGTGCAATGTAAAGTTTAGGACAGTGGTCTACAACCTGAGGACCTCCAGATGTTGCAAAACTACAACACCCAGCATGCCCGGACAGCCGTTGGCTGTCCGGTCATGCTGGGTGTTGTAGTTTTGCAACATTTGGAGGTCCGCAGGTTGAAGACCACTGTTAGAGGAAGTTGTACTCACCAGTCCCCGCCGCTCCGGACCGTCACCGCTGCCCTGGATGTCGCCGTCCATCGCTATCGCCGCGTGCCCGAGGTGTCCCCGACGCTCAGGCAAGGCCTTTGTTTCCCTGGCATCCTCGCTCTCCGTCGCCGCCATCACGTTGTTACGCACGCCGCTCCTATTGGATGACGGGACAGCGTGCGCAGCGACGTGATGACGTCGCTGGAGAGCGCCGACGATGCAGGGGATCCCAAAGAGGATGCGCCAGAGCTCCGAGGACATGTAAGAGACATCACCGGAGCACACGGGGCACCGTAAACGGCTATCCGGCGGCAGCTGAAGCAGTCAGCGCTGCCGGATAGCCGTTTATGCGATGGCCCCGACATACAAAAGCATCGTACGTTGAAATTATCGTATGTCGGGGCCATCGTAGGTCGAGTGGGGCACTGTACAAGTTTTGATACCTGCATACCTGGTGAGTCCTAAGTTTTCTTGCTTCTTAGTTACATCTTAAAAGGGTACTCTACCTTACAAACAGTGTCAGTGAAGAAGTGTAAGATATCCTTACCAGTCACCGCTGTCCAGATGATCAGAAGACGGCCATGGTGAGCAGAATATGGCCGTGTTTACACGACTGAAACACGGGTGCACATTCCTCACATTTAAATGTACCGGCGGGCTATCGGACTGCTTGAAAATGCGCCGCCTCATAGACAACAGATGTTGGGGAACTTTCTGCACATGAAATACATTACAGAATATCTATTAAAACTATCCTTGTTGCCCATAACACTCAATCACAGCACAAATTTCATGTCTTACACTGCTCTTGTAAAATGAGATGTGATTGGTTGCTATGGGCAACAAAGACAGTTTTTTTTTCTTTTAGATCGTTTTGGCATGTTATTGGCTATGAGACGCAATGGGCAGATTTATGAAACTGTCTACAAGAAAAGAAAAAAAAATGTCTGTGTTTCCCATAGCAACCAGAGATCAGCTTTCATTTTTAAGGATATGTTTACACATACTAAAAGTGTAAGTCCATGTTTGTCGTCCACCTGCGGGTAAAATGAAAGGCGTCCTTACAAAGTGCAATTGGTCGTGCAAAAAATAAGCCAATGTGGGTCTGTGGATGAAAAAAAGATATATTTTATGGGAGGAGGAAAAAACAAAAATGCCAAAATTAAAATTGGCTTTGTAATAAAGACCAAAACCAGCTGTGTCGGACTCTGTAGGGGGTTAAATAAGATCACACAGGCCGCGTCATCGGAATTCATGTAACAAAATAAAAATCTGACATATAACATATAAATACAACAAAACAACGTTTGCAATCCAGATCCAGAACTTTTTTAGAGGTTTTGTTTGTTTGTAATTTTTTTTTATATAAAGTTGTAGCTTCCTGAATAAAAAGAAAAAAAGAGTGAAACGTCATTACCATGACGCATATTGTACGCATGCGTAGTGACGTCAAGTTTCTAGGTGGTGCTGCGCCTGCGCCGTTGGAAACTGGGTAAGGCGGGGCAGCGCATGCGCGTTCGTGGCGTCTAGACGGGAACTGTGTAGTGCGCGCTCCCGAGTGTTCGCGCAGCCGTCGCCGTGTCGTGCCGTCTGTGTCTGTGTGTGCGGGGGGAAGATGGATGACGGGCTCACGCCCCGTTAACGTATAAAATAATATTGATCAGTAAACTCTCCGAAAGCCGAGCGTGTGTATAGAGCGCTATAGACTGGGGCCGCATCCCGATCACCGTGCCCCGGTACAGCGCCCGCCGGTGGACGGGTTACTGTTGTCCGCAGCCCTCTCGCGTCCACACCCCACTCACACACGGCATTGATGGTAATGTATGCAAGGAAACAAGCGAGACTCAGTGATGGGTAATGAGCTCCCCGTCTTCCTCTTCCCCTGTCTCCTCCTCTCTCCGCCGCCATCTTCGCTGGGATCCCCCGTTCCTGGTGACGGCGGCGGCGGCTCCCCCCTCCCCGGCCCCGCTCCCCCTCCCTCTAACCCGCTCTCTCTGTCTTGTCTCTTTCAGCTGTCACGACCGAAGGGACTCCCAACCCTACCAGGTATATACGGAGCGCCATACTACTCCAGCCAGGCTGCGGCCTGTACGCTAGGCCCGAGCCCCGGAGCTCCGCACTTAGAGGGGCCGGCACTGGAGCTGAGGCGGGGGCCCTCATACACCGACCAGGGGGAAGGCGAGCAGCGCTAGAGTGGGGCTACAGGAGCCAAACAGGAGCGCTTCAGGGCGAGCCTCAGCACCAGAGGCAATACTGGGGGCCACAAAGTGTCCTCACCCTGTACATGTGAAGGGACACATAATGTGGAGTCCTATAATCTATAGATATGTATGTTTATATATAGAGGGAGGGCTCATCTCTGTGCAGGAGCTAAACAGGGAGCACTGTGGGGTGAGCCTCAGCACCAGAGCCAATACAGGGGCCACAAAGTGTCCTCACCCTGTACATGTGAAGGGACACATAATGTGGAGTCCTATAATCTATACATATGTATGTTTATATATAGAGGGAGGGGGTTATCTGTGTGCAGGAGCTAAACAGGGAGCACTGTGGAGCGAGCCTCAGCACTGGGGCACATACCTGAGGGAGAGATGTGAATGGACAGGTCAGATATCATGTAGTTATATAATCTATAGATATGTATGAGTGTGTATGTATAATATATATATGAGGGATGGGGTCATCTGTGTGCAGGAGCTAAACAGAGAGCACTGTGGGGTGAGCCTCAGCACTAGGACACATACCTGAGGGAGAGAAAGATGTGAACGAACAGGTCAGATATATTGTAGTTATATATTATCAATACGTGTGTGTATATTTATAGAGAGAAGGGGAGGGAGGGGGTCATCTCTGTGCAGGAGCTAAACAGAGAGCACTGTGGGGTGAGCCTCAGCACTAGGACACATACCTGAGGGAGAGAAAGATGTGAACGGACAGGTCAGATATCATGTCGTTATATATTATCAATACGTGTGTGTATATTTATAGAGAGAAGGGGAGGGAGGGGGTCATCTCTGTGCAGGAGCTAAACAGAGAGCACTGTGGGGTGAGCCTCAGCACTGGGGCACATACCTGAGGAGAGAAAGATGTGAATGGACAGGTCAGATATCATGTAGTTAGCACATAAAATGTAGTTTTACATAGAGGGAGGGGGTCATCTCTAGGTGGGGAGCGCTGCAGGGTGATCCTTAGCATCAATTCATATCTTGGGGGGGGGGGGGGGGGACAGATGCTAAGGTTCTGCTATATAGCACAGAAATAGTAGTTTTATATAGGGCGGAGGTCATCTCTGTAGGGGAGATTTATCAAAACCTGCACCAAGGAAAAGTTGCCGAGTTTCCCATAGCAACCAATCAGATTCTTTCTTAGTGATCTGATGGGCAACTGAACAACTTTTCCGCTGGACAGGTTTAGATAAATCTCCCCCTGACAGGGCACATCTGTACAGGTAGCTAAATGAAGTGCTGTAGGGGGAACTTTAGCACTAGTGCAAATTTATGGGGGGCAGGAAATAGTTTTTCCTGTTCATGTGACTTCTCTTTTGTGATCTCTTGCACCAGTGTTGTCCCTCTGGGCCCAGTTGCTTCCATTCCCACTGTAGTTGTCAATTGACAGGTCAGCTCACCCTTAAAGCTTATACCAGTGTTTCTCAACCAGGGTGCCTCCAGGTGTGGTAAAACTACAACTCCCAGCATGCCCGGACAGCCTTTGGCTGTCCGGGCATGCTGGGAGTTGTAGTTTTACCACAGCTGGAGGCACAATGGTTGGGGAACACTGGCTTATATACTGCGCAAAAGCTGAAGTCTCTGTAGATGTGAATGGACAGATCAGCTAATGAGAAGCTATGTAGTTTTATATAGGGGGAGGGGGTGATCGACTCTTTTTAGCTGCGATCTTCTGCACACGTGTTAACCCTTTAGGTGCAAGAATCTTTTTGCATTGTAGACATCATTTGACAGGTCAACTAATCTCACAACAGATCTGTCTCTGATGGGATCTTGTGCACTAGTGTTTCCCTGTAAATTTTCCGATGATGTTGCTAGGTCCATAGCATCTTTTATTCCGCCGTAGATGTCTCTTGACATATAGGGTTAGATTTGTACTTTTCAGGAGGTGGGTGGGGATTTATTTCTGTTTTACTTTTATATCTCTGCAGGAGCTTAGCAGTGACATCTCAGGTGTGATCCTGTGCTCCATTGTTGTGCTCAGATGACATTTCTGGAAACCCTAGAAATAGATATCTACTTTAATGTCCTTTTTAGAGATCATCGAACGAGTGAAACTCTCTAAAAAAATATATATATATACCAGATCTGCCGATGGGGCTAAACAGTGGCTTCTCAGGTGCCACCTTGTGCAGTTTGTCCATTGCAAAATTTGTAGTTTTATAGAAGTGTAGGGAAGGCATCTATATCACTGTAGATCATTGCCATCTTGTGCACTAGTGTTAACCCTGGTGCTCTGACCTCTTTTTTTGATCCCACTGTAGATGTCAAATGCCGGGCAACTAAACTCACACTCAGGACAAAAATGTAGTGTTATAAAGGGGGGGGGGGGTCCTGTATATTATAGATCTGTGGCGGGAGCTAAATAGTGACTTCACTTTGCTCTAGTTTTGACACATTGAGCTGTATTTATATTTTCGACATCTGTTAGTTTATATCTGTGCATGGTGCTAAACGATGACTTCCCTGCTGTTGTCTTGTGCACCACTGTTATCCCCCTGGGGATCAAGCAACTTTTATTCCTACTGTAGTTGTCCTTTGACGTGTCAGCTAACTCCTAAAGCTTATGTAACAAAAAAAAATATTGTAGTATTAAAGGGGGAGTCATCTCTACCAGTATAGATCTAAACGGTGACAGCAATCTTGTGCACCAATGTCAATATGTAAGTGCTCTCTGGTGACATCAACTGCAGTCACCTCTATATAGTTCAAAAGTAGTAGTTTCCTATGTAGAGCAGTCTTCTCTGTAACAGATTTGGGGGGGGAGCCAAAAAGTGACTTCTCCAGTGTCTAAAAAAAGGGCCTGTTTTTATCAAGCTTTTATGTTGAAACATTTTTAAAGAAATATTTGATGTTTTTTCTCATCTTCCATTTAAATACTTTGATTGTATTTCTGGTAGCTGTTTTTATTTTTTATTTTAGGTAAATGTGAATTAAAAGGCCAGATAACCTGTGCAGCAGAGGAAAACTTGGCCACTGCCCATAGCAACCAATATGATCATTTTTTAAGGCCTTTAAAAAAAAAATGGAAAAACAAACTGGTTGCTATGGGCAACTGCTCAACTTCCTCTGCACAATTTTTCATAAATCTCACCCTATATTTTTATTACAGATCTGTGCAGGGAGCTATACAGTGACTTTTCCAGTGCCGTCTTGTGCCCTTTAGGTGTTTAGATAGCATTGTAGATGTCAATAGACAGGTAACTTAGAGTTAATGAGGGTGGAACCATCGCTTAGGGTATGTTGTTCACACTGCGGATTTCCGCGCAGTGAACATTCCCATCAGTGTGAATGGGTCTTCCGTGAGTCCCGTTCACACTGCGGAATTTCAGCAGCGGATAATTCTGCTGCTCAAATTGTTCCGCGCAAAGAAAGAACATGTTCATTCTTTGCACAGAAGTCCGCTAGCACTGCATAGCCATCAATGGTGACGGCGCTGTTCCGCACGTTTCTACCACCGAAGTATTTTCCACGGTGGCTGCCAGACAGAAACTCTGCTTGCTGAATTCAGCGAGCAGAGATTCTGCAATGTGAACATACCCTTAGCGTGGATTTCAAATACTGCCACTGCAGTTCTTCTTCCACAGCCAGAAGTGGATTTAAGAGGAACGGGAAATATAAAGGAAGGATTTATACTTCGGGTCAAAAACTAAATTGGTAGTTTTCCAAAAAGGCTACAAAGTGGTATTCTAACCTTAGGCACTAAACAGTGATTGGTGTGATTCTGTGCCCTAGTCCAGCGGTCTTCAAACTGTGGCCCTCCAGATGTTGCAAAACTACAACTTCCAGCATACCCGGACAGCAGCTTTTCCCCTGGACAGATTTTGATAAGTCTCCCTCTTGGTCTTTTGCGCTAGTGTTGTCCTTTTTAAAAGCTCAGATAACGTTTCTGAAAAACAAGTTATTTGGTTCCCACTGTGGCGATCAATCGAATAGATCAGATGGGTCCTTCACTGATCAAAATTTTGTAGATAGTATTTGTTTGACTATTTTGTTCATATCACCGCTGACCTCCGTCCTGTGCAGACTCTGTTTGGCACCCAACAAAGCAACTGAATGGACCCTATGCGCAACGAACACCAATGTCCCAACGGATTCCATTGACTTAAATGCGGTCTATCACTTTATACACTGGACATGCAGTATTTTTCTCTGCTCGTCTTCCGTATTTTGGCCTTGGAGCTTTCTTTACCGCAGCTCAGTGGTGATGTAATTGAGCCCTAACACTGCAGTAAGGTTTTGAATACTCTATATCAGTGGTTTTCAACCTGCGGACCTCCAGATGTTGCAAAACTACAACTCCCAGCATGCCCGGACAGCCAAAGGCTGTCCGGGCATGCTGGGAGTTGTAGTTTTGCAACATCTGGAGGTCCGCAGATTGAAGACTACTGCTCTATATTATATAGTACACACATTGTGCATTTATATTAGTATAACCTTTGTAGAGGATTGGGTATTTTTATTTAGTTTTGAGTTTTCCATAGAAATATCTGTGGCACATCTAAAAAAAAAAAAAAAAAAACTCATACAAAATAAATTTAAAAAAATAAAATAAACTTCACTAAAATGCAATACATAAAAAAAAGCTGTAGTTTATTTTCTTGGATGTCATTTTGTTTAATGCATTTATAAGCCCCCTAAACTACTACTGTCTGCAGAGGAGATCTTTAGCAGGAAATAGACATTTAAATTAACTCTTCACTGAAGTCTGGGTGAAAGGGAGTTTTCCAGTTGTGATCTTTTCCTTTGATCTTGACCTTCATTGTGTTGGCTCCTGTAGGCCGTCTACAGCTGATCTCCTATTCTGTGTCCAGTAAACTGGCAGGTCTCCAGCCAATACCTGTGGTCAGCCCAAGCCTTTTGTAGCCATTACATCTTGATTGTTGACCCTGAATAATTTCAGACATTGGCGCTATGTCACCAGGGCCTTAACTTTTAGAACCTGCTGTATTTTTACAGTGATCTGCAACTTGTGGCTTTCCAGTTTTAAAACGAAATCTCCTTTATCTTTAGCCTTGTATTAAGATGCATTCACAACTTTTATGGTACTGGCTATATTTAGGCTTGTAGTACACTGTATATGACACTATTTTTTTTTTTCTCACTGCCTCGAGTTTTGTTCACACAATACAGTGTGTGTGTATATACGTGTGTGTGTATATATATATATATATATATATATATATATATATATATATATATATACACACGCGCGCACACACACACACAAATATAAATAAAAAGTAGTGCAGCACTCCATATAGTGAAAAAAAATTGTGGGTTTATTCCATCAAAAACAGTGTAATAAAGAGCAGCTTTTACACTGTTTTTGATGGAATAAACCCACAATTTTTTTCACTATATGGAGTCTTGCACCACTTTTTATTTTCATGGAATTGAAGGGACTCATGGACTGATCCTTTTTTTTAGTTGCCTGCACCCTGCTATTTATACATTTTCTACATTGAGAGTGCTGTTGTGCCTCTTTTTTATATAATATATATATATATATATATATATATATATATATATATATATATATATTCCAAATACAATATGCAGCACTATCCAGTATAGTAGAAATGCAGTGGGTGCCGGCGTCCAGCAAACCTGATCAGGGTTATTCTTAAATACAAAACCAGAAGACCCAGCACTCCAAAAATAAATGTGTATTTATTCCAACATATCCAGTCCACAAGCAATGTTTCTGCTCTTGATAATGGCTCCATAGAGAGCAGAAACGTTGCTTGTGGACTGGATATGTTGGAATAAATTTTTTTTGGAGTGCTGCGTCTTTTGGTTTTCCAGAGATATATAGATTTAGAGGGAGATCTCTCTCGATCTCTATCCATGTATACACATACTCACAGTGTGAGGTGAGATTCATATAGACCTGCGCTGAGGAAAAGTTGATTAGTTGCCTGTATCAACAACACACGTTTTGAAATTTCTCCCTTAGTGTGTGGTTTTTTTAAAGGAAATTATAGTTCTCCTGTTTGGATTAATCAACAGCTGCTTTAAGACTGCATGGTGTGACCAAGGCTTTAATAAAAAAGGGGTTATATAATAAAAGCAACATGTTTCCTTTATGGACTTATTTTATATACTGGGTGTCACTTCCTGGGCCAAAATGGAGCCCCTCTTTTGGATTCTAAAGGACATCCATTCTGGCAGACATAAGCCATCACTAAATTATATGGACAACCATTCATCTAAATGGTTGCTATGTAAAACTACACTCTTAGCAGCAGCTACTGCAGAGTAAATGCCTAGCTTACTGATTCCCAATCAGGGGGCCTCCAGCTGTTGCTGAACTACAACTCCCTCAATGCCCGCATTGAGTTGTTGTTTTGCATTCTGGGAGTTGTTGTTTTGCAAAAGCCAGAGGCTTCCTGGTTGGGAAACACTGGCTATTAAATTTAAATTATAGTAAGTCCCATTTTATTTAAATGATTTATAAGATCTTTTTATTGTTGCAGAGATTTAGAACATGTTCACAGAATTTCAGCTTAGGAAGTTGGGTTTGGATCTGATGATTAAATGTTACACACACACAGTTAAAATGACAGGTTATAGAACATATAAGATTATTTCTTTCATTTATATATAGGGATTGATGATGTCTGTTGTAGAGCATTTTGTTTTTTTCCACATCAGTAATCATTAGCTATGTTTAAAAAGGGGGTGGGGGGGGGGGTGTATCCAGGCTTTTTAAGTTGATAGATTTCCCTCCTCATTAATGGGGCAATGCTGCAGTACCTTGCATCGCCAGGTATAGTAATAGAAAGGACAAGCAGCAATGAACATTCAGGAGGCCCCTTCAAATGGTTGACGGGGGGTCTAGAAAGTCAGACCGAATTTTTATCAAGTCTACAGATCAAGTGCAAGAATATATGGTGCCCAGATTGATCACTCAGTCTTACATCATATCAACATTTTATAGAAATTGGTTTGAAGTATGCTTTACTCATTTATTTTATTTTTTTTCCCCCCAGAATCTTAAATATTCAAAGGGTCACCCAAGCAGCGGTGATCACCGTCATGACAAGATGCGAGACTCTGCAGATCCGTCTCCCCCAAATAAAATGCGCAGATCAGATAGCCCTGAGAAATATTCTGACGGTGTTGGACATGGCAAAGCCAAAAGCGTGCACATTCACAGGGTGCGGGAGAGGGATGGAGGTAAGTCTGTATTTTAGAATCACTTGCAGTTCATCACATAATGTTCTTTGAGGTTCACCCAGAGCAGTAAGGCAAATTTCTGTTCCCTCCAGAATAGTCCGGCTATGTTCACACAGCGTAATTCCACCAGAATATTCTGCACGGACATTCCGCTGCAGCAGAATTCCATTGATTTCAATGGGATTCTGCTACACTATGCAGGCAGCGGGATTTCCACAGCAGATGTTTTCGTTGCGGAAATCCTGATTCTGGTGTCCAGAAAAAGATTAGACTATTCTATTCTTTCTGCAGATTCCGCTTGGAAATGCATTGCCGTCTATGAGACAGCATATTTCCAAGTGGTCCTAGCGCCTGCCGGATTTTTCAAATGTGTGACATGTCTGTGTTTTTTCGGGCGGACATTCCGCACGTTTTTGGCAGTGTAATCTCGGCCTTTCTGGAGGGACATTTATCGTTTTGTGTCTTTTGAAAGTGTTGTGAAGCTTTTCTTTCACTTTATCGTAATGGCCCACGAAGGTTGATAAATTTCAGCGCATGGATGTTCAGAATTCACCCCTGCAACTTTTTATCCCATTGAACAAAAATGTGCAAATTTTTTAAGATCTTGTCCAAAGCCAGTTCTGTAAACCAGATCTGGGCTGGTGTAGATAAGCTGTGTTTTTGAGGGGTTTGCGACTTTTGTGCTTGCATCACTTACAGGGATAGATAAAGAGGCAGTACTATCTGTGCTTACATCAGTTTGTGGGACAGTGGGGGAGCTCAAAACATATTAAAACCTGTCTATATTTTCTGAGGTCTTTTTAACCCCTTAAGGACTAGGCCAATTTTGGTACTCTGATTGCGGGGGTCCTGCTATCTCTGCTGCGGCACCCCAGACATCCGGTGCAGAGAGCGAACTTGTGCAGTCCTGGCCACGCCCCCCTCAATGCAAGTCTATGGGAGGGGGTGTGACTTACGTCACACCCCCTCCCATAGCCTTGCATTGAGGGGGTGTGGCGTTCCTCCAGTATACTTGGCTCCAATTAACAACTGCTGTTGTGTAAATATGTGCAAATTTGCATTTGGCTGACTGAAAGCTTTGCGTAGCAAGATCTTATTTGAAACAAGGTGACCACATAGGGAAGGAGTATTTGTTTTGAGATGTGTTCCCCTGTTGTATGTCGCGCTGTTTGTAAGTAACTTATATCTCTGTAGGGTCCTGTAGGACAGTGGTTCTCAACCAGGGGTACGCCAAGGGTTATGTAGGGGTACAGCAATTCGCCTACAAATACCAGCCATGCATTGGCCAGTACTTGTCAGCGCAGAGCTGGGATTGGTCACCGCGGCAGCTCACTGTATTGTATCGTTTACGTGAGCTACAGTGGCTCTTCTTAGTCCCCTTGTGACGTCATTCTCCCCTCCCTCTGATTCCCTTTTACCATTATCAGATTATGGCAAAAGGGGATCAGAAGGAGGGGGGGGGGGGGAATAATGGCACAAGGGGATTAAGTATCGCATTAGCATCATATTAGAAAGGTAAGCACACGCCATTATGAAATGAAGTACTTTTATGGCTTACTTTGTCCGCAGGTACCCTTCATGCAAACTTACGTGCAGGGGGTACCCACGGACCTACTTTCACCCTTTTGGGGGGTACAGTCGCGAAAAAGGTTGAGAACCACTGTTCTAGGGTAAATATGGGGGGTATTTATCAGGACCTGTGCTGATATGAAGTTGACCTTTTGCCTATAGCAGCCAATCGGATCACTTTTCATTTTTTTTTTTAAAGGCCTTTTAAAGAAAATTAAAGAAGCAATACGCTTGGTTGCTATGGGCAACTAGCCAGCTTTTTCTTTGCAGGTTTTGATAATTCCCCAAATTGCCTTCACCTTAAGGAGATGGAAGATGAACGGAGCATGTGTGACCACCTTAGTGGTTCCTAACAAAGCCTGTTATCAAAACACAGCAGGCACATGGGGCATTAGGTATTTCTCACAAGACATTTTCAGAAATCCTTGTACATTTAAAATAGGTTTATTTCACATAATTAGTTATATTTTGAACTAACTTTCATTGGTCTAAGACTCGAGCGAGGTGGGTCTGTTTATTGTTACGGTCCCATCCAATACGCGGCCACTTCACTGGTCCATGGGGTAACAAAACCTGATAAAAATGTGCACGGAGCACCTCTGATGTATAGTGCTTTCATTATTATAATTGTTCATATTATTAACGTTTATTATTAATTTGATGCGAGCTGTGTAGGGAATGTTACTGCACCTTATTTTTCTTGGATTTGTTGGCTGCCTTTGTTTTTGAAGAGCAGTGACTTGTCAGAATGTTTTGTGCTTGACTTTTTTTTTTTTTTCTTTGACAAATATAGCTGCTATTAGACTAGATTGCTGCTCTGTAAGGCTAAGTTTCGACTTAGTTTTTTTTCTGGCCCAAAAAGATTCAGGATGAAAAAACGCCTGAAAAAACGCCACAGCATTTTTCCTGTGTTTGGCTTTTTTTTTTTTGGCGTTTTTTGCCTTTTGAGTGGAAATTGCATTTTTGGCCCCTTTGATGATTTTTCAAAATTAGTTGAGTACCAGAAAAAAAGATAAAAAGATGCAGTAGTGATGGAAAAAAATGTAATAACATTTTTCTTTTTTTATAACAAAATTAGCATAAATTTTTAAACAGGGATCAATTATGTGGGCGGCAGGGCACTAAAAATGTAGCTGACAATAATAAAAAAAAAAAAAAAAAAAAAAAATTTTGTGTAACTATTTTTTATTTTTTTTTTAACTGTTTCGTGATGGGAGTAGTAGTTCCGGCACTAATAGACCCACCCGGGTGGCTGGATGGTGGCAGCTTCAGCGGGGAAATATGAATGAGTGATGTGAAGTTCTATTCACATCACTGGCCGGAGTACAGAGCAGAGATGTGAGCGCTGTATAGAGCCGCTCCGCATCTCTGCTATATTATGGATGATCACAGCGGGTGCCAGGAGTGACACCCGGGGCGATATGTCTGTTAGTACAGGAACTACTACTCCCATCATGGAACAGTCTGTTCCATGCTGGGAGTAGTAGTACTACCTGAAAAAAAAAGAAAAAAAATTAAACGCACACACTTTATTCCACACATTATTAAAATACATTACTAATAAAAAGTTTAACAAAATGAATTATAACAAATATATTATTTTAACATTTAAATGGCCCCTTTCTAAATTTTTACGCACACAAAAAAAAGTGGAAACTTAGCCTCCCTCCTAAACTACAATAGCAGGATCATGCTTTTTCCTGATGGGGTGAGCACCGGCAGGCTTTGGTAGATAAATGCTAAAATAAATCTAAAGACTTGATTCTCCCACATCAGGGAACTACAAGAGACCTCTGACCCAAACCTCTTCCTGTATCCTATACTCCTGTGCGTTGGCACTAAGCCATTTCTCCAAATGGGCAGAGTATATAGACCCTGATGATGGGAGGAGAAATATTCAGGTCTTCGGTGCTTGAGAATTCCTGATTCAGTCCAGGCTTATTTATAGAAGATATTTTACCCCTATGAGGTAGAAAAGAATTGAGTCTTCTAAATCTCATCTATGTTTAAGATGCCAGACAGAGGTTAGAACATTCCTTCACTCCGGTTGCTCTTGTCTTTGAGTTCGGCCTTTCTGGTAGGAGGGTGAGATGTTTCACCATGATCACTTTGAGGGAGATTTATCAAAACCTGTGTGGAGGAAGAGTGGTGCAGTTGTCCATAGTAATCAATCAGGTTACTTCTATATATTACATTTTTTTTAAACCCCTTAACGACCACGGACGTAAATGTACGTCCTGGTTTGGCGGTACTTGGCGCACCAGGATGTACATTTACATCCTGTGTATGACCGCGAGCATCGGAGCGCAAACAGTGCTGCCGCAGTGATCCGATCATCTGTAATGGAAGACGGAGGTCCCCTCACCTGCCTCCGTCCGTCTTCCGCCCTCTCCTGCTCTGGTCTGAGATCGAGCAGACCAGAGCATAAGATCACCAATAATACTGATCAGTGCTAAGTTTAATGCATAGCACTGAACAGTATTAGCAATCAAATGATTGATATAGATAGTCCCCTATGGGGAATAAAAAGTGTATTTATAAACATTTTTTTTTTTTGAAAAATGTAAAAAAAAAAGGTAAAAATCCCCTCCCACCCCCCCCCCCCCCCCCCAATAAAAATGAATATTGTTTGTTTTTCCCATTTTACCCCCAAAAAGCAGCTGCTATGGCAACTGCACCACACTTTCTCTACACAGGTTTTGATAACGCTCCTATAAATCTTCACCGCACAGGTATGCATGATAGGCATTATGGGGGAGATTCATCAAAACCTGCCCAGAGGAAAAGTTGCTGAGTTGTCCATAGCAACCAATCAGATCGCTGCTTTCATTTTTCAGAGGCCTTTTCAAAAGTGAAAGTGATCTGATTGGTTGCTATGGGCAACTCAGCAACTTTTCCTCTGGACAGGTTTTGATAAATCTCCACTTATGTTCCCACAGGGGAAATTCTGTGATTCAGTAATGCCGAATTTTTGCAGTTTTGCAGAATTTGAGCGGAATTTTTGCAAAACTTAAAGATTTGTTCAATGTTTTATTCAGAATTTTCGCTGCAAAGGTTCTGCTGTGTGAATGGGACAGCGGAATTCCCATTCAACACAATAGCCCTGATTTACTAACGTGATCCCCACTCTTTATCGGGTTATGCAACACAATTTGTGCCACACATTTTACTGGTAAAAACCCGACTGTTTTCCAATTACTCTGAGTATTATTTTTTTATTTTTTTTACCCGACTAAAGGGGCGGGTTTGCATAATCAGGGTCGGGTTCTCGGAATTTTATTGAAAACCCGACAGTTGTATTTAAAAACCCACCAGAAAAATTGTGAATGACTGAACTTGAAAACCTGACTGCATTGAGGCGTGGGGAATCTGTTAAGTGTGTTTTTTTTTTTAAATCCTGTTATTGTCCCCTTAGTAGCTTTTTATATTACATTTTAAATTAGAATTTTTTTGGGGGAATTTCTTTATTTTTTTTTTTTTTTAAATCTTGACTTTAAATTCCTACCTTTTTTTTGACTTTTTGTTTAACCCATTAACGACCATGAATGTAAAGTTTTGTCCTGGTGCAGTCACTTTGCTCTATTTATTTGCTTTATGCTTTTATTTTTTTCTCCGTGCGACAGAATTTTATATCGTGCGACCAAATTTTCCCGACATGTGCGAGACATTGATAAATACGTGTGAGAAAAAATAGCTGGGGTGGGAAAAAAATAACACTACACTCTTAATAAATCAGGGATAATGGCCCTGATTTATTAAGAGTGTTGTGTAGATTTCTTTGTGGGTTTTAATTCCCTACAATTTTTTTTTTCCACGGTATTTACTAAGGTTTCCCTACATTTTCCACTTTCCCTACATTTTGCTTTTTTACACATGTTCTGATCTGTCGGGTTTTCCCCAGCTGATATCCACCCTATTTTCTGTGGGAACCTTAATGTAAATATGTTGCGTTTTTTGTGTGAAAATATTAGGAACACGCCCCTTTTCAGTGACCACGCCCCTTTCCCCAGCCGTTTTTTTTTTTTGTTTAATTTTTCCAGCTGATTCCACTAGGAAATTCTGATGTGTGAGAATAACAGGGTTTCTAAGACAAGATCTTCTGGTTGCTACTCTTCTTTGCACAGAAAGTAATGATCATAGCATGGTTTTCCAACCAGTGTGCCTCCAGCTGTTGCAAAACTACAACACCCAGCATGCCCGGACAGCCAAAGGCTGTCCGGGCATGCTGGTAGTTGTAGTTTTACAACAGTTGGAGGCACACTGGTTGGTAAACACTGGATCATAGTGTGGTATTCCATGGATGTTTCCTACACAATCGAGTGGGTTTAATTCGTTCCGCTATATCTGAATAGGATATGCCAATATCATGTTTTCATTTTGTTACATTCTGTTAAAATTTCCTTTTTTATTTTTTGTATGTTAGTCAAATTTATTATTGAAACAGGATGCAACAGGACACAAGAATGAAGCTGGAGCCTGTTTTTTGTCAAATAGAAGTCGCTGACAACAGAATAGGCACCCTGCAGTATCCTGTTTTGAAGGGGTTTTTTTCCTCTCATTTTGAAAGGGAAAATTAAAGCGCAACTGTCATGAATTTTTAAACCTCTAAACTAATAAAGCGTTATAACGTTGAATGCAATTACAATGCAAACATACAATTTGGCTGCTTTTTAGCAGTCTTGATGAACCTAAAAACACTTTCTTGTCGGTCAGCAACAGTGGCATGGACATGGCCAGGGGTTTGTGATGCCCTGTGGTCACCAAGCCTTGCCCCTGTACCCCAGGGCTGGGACCACTGTGATGGACAAACAGGTCCTCAGCGCATGCGTCCCTTTCTGTTTTCCTTTAGTGATTGCAGAAGTACCCAGTGCATCTCCGGCACTTTTTAATAAACTTTGGGGATAAAAAAACTGCCCGTTTCCCCCTCCTAACTGAGGCATTGGGAGCGAGCGCTTGCTGAGAGAAATCACGGAGCACTAGAGCTGGGCGGTATACCGGTTCATACGGAATACTGGTGTGTTTTTGTCTTACGATATGAATTTTTCACGTACCGCAATACCGTTTCCATAGCAACTAACTCCAATGCGTGATGGCGTAGAGAAATGTCCGGCCACACAGTCTCTCTGGGAAGTGTAGTCTGAGCCGCACTGAACTGACTGTGAGGAACTGGGAGGGGACTACAACTCTCAGCGGGCATGTGACTTCCGGGCGGGCGCAGGAAAGACATGGAGGAGAGTTACCGGGCGGCCTGACAGAGACCCCCAGGTACCATGGTGAGGACCCCCCACCACCTGACACTATGCTGAGGAAGCCAACGCCCCCCCGACCACAAATACCATGAAACCGCCATGATTTCGAAAAATACCGTGATATACATTTTTGGTCATACCACCCAGCTCTGCTGCAAGCACGCAATAAGGGGCCATGTGTGGAGGTCCGGTGTGTCAGTCACACAGCAGTCCCAGCGTTAAACTACTGAGGATAGGCATGGTGGCTGCAGGGCGTTGCAAACCCCTGTCCATGCCTGACTATTGCTGACACCACAAGATAAAGCAGCCAAAGGTATTGCTGCATTGCAATTGTATTCAACTTTATCATCCTGGTGTTCAAGGGGTTTAGAAATCATGACAGTTACACTTTTAGCAGGATGAAAAAACCTAATGTGAACAGACCCCTACTAATGTTTTTCTTACACTTGGGGAGGTTTATCAGATCTTGTGTAGAGGAAGAGTGAAGCAGCTGCCATTAAGTATCCCGATTCATTATAAAAAAGGCTTCCAAAAGCTGGTGTCTGATGACATTTTAGGTTTATTGTACCTCTACTACTGTGTGTCCCAACCTATGTGCCTCCAGCTGTTGCCTTTGGCTGTCCAGGCATGCTTAAAGATTTTCAGATGTCTCATGTTTTTCCAGGCCTTTCCATCTCTAAGTTCTCCAGACTCACCTGAAGACAAGCAAATCCTGGAATACAATTCAAATACTGAGATTGTAATTTGTAAAGAGCAGCATGCGCTTCTCTCTAGGGGGGCTGCAGGGCAAAGGTTTAGTTTGGTTGTTGGTATTACAGTAGTTTATTTCTGTCCTCTCGGATTGGCCTTCATTGACATTTATCTACCTGATTTCTATTAAAGGGGTACTCCGGTGGAATTTTTTTTTTTTTTAAATCAACTGATGCCAGAAAGTTAATTTGTAAATTACTACTTTTTAAAATCTTAATCCAGTACTTATCAGCTGCTGTATTCTCCACAGGAAGTTCTTTTCTTTTTGAATTTCTTTTGTCTGACTCCAGTGCTCTCTGCTGACACATCTGTCCATGTCAAGAACTGTCCAGAGCAGAAGCAAATCCCCAGAGCAAACCTATTCTGCTCTGGACAGTTCCTGACATGAACAGAGGTGTCAGAAGAGAGCACTGTGGTCAGTCTGAAAGAAATTTAAAAAGAAAAGAACTTCCTATGGCGCATACAACAGCTAAGTACTGGAAGGAAATAGAAGTAATTTACAAATCTGTTTAACTTTCTGGCACCAGTTGATTTTTTTATTTTGTTTTCCACCGGAGTACCCCTTTTAATGTCTTTCCCTTTCCCAGATAATGTTCTTATCCTCAGACAGATAATGTTCTCCCTCCTCCCCATCACAGATAATGTTCTCCCTCCTCCCCATCACAGATAATGTTCTCCCTCCTCCCCATCACAGATAATGTTCTCCCTCCTCCCCATCACAGATAATGTTCTCCCTCCTCCCCATCACAGATAATGTTCTCCCTCCTCCCCATCACAGATAATGTTCTCCCTCCTCCCCATCACAGATAATGTTCTCCCTCCTCCCCATCACAGATAATGTTCTCCCTCCTCCCCATCACAGATAATGTTCTCCCTCCTCCCCATCACAGATAATGTTCTCCCTCCTCCCCATCACAGATAATGTTCTCCCTCCTCCCCATCACAGATAATGTTCTCCCTCCTCCCCATCACGGATAATGTTCTCCCTCCTCCCCATCACGGATAATGTTCTCCCTCCTCCCCATCACGGATAATGTTCTCCCTCCTCCCCATCACGGATAATGTTCTCCCTCCTCCCCATTTATATGTTTGCCCTACACACGTGTTTGATTTAAGTTGCCTGGAGAGTCAACATGGAGCTCTATGGTGTAGTGGCTATGTTACGGTTAAGCTACTAATATTTAGAACTCAATTGTGTTTGTTGTTATTTGGACTGTTGTTATCCATTCAATTTGAAGTTGTTATAATGTCGTTTTCCGACTTATCTCAAATAACAGAAAATACAGCAGAAGTATTTTAATTTTGTGAAACTACCGTTTATGTTAATTCTGTTGCTAAAAATGCTGCTATTAAGTCTTTTCAAGACTATTTGAAGTGCAATATGATAAAAAGGAAATAAATCTGGTAGGATTTTCCAAAGAAATCGTGAGTTATGATTACATTTTTTTACTCACTTTCATTGATTTACTTGGTGTGCGGTCAGCATATGTTTGCCCTACACACGTGTTTGATTTAAGCTCCCTCTTCCCCATGACCATGTTCTCCCTCCTCCCCATGACCATGTTCTCCCTCCTCCCCATGACCATGTTCTCCCTCCTCCCCATGACGGATAATGCTCTCCCTCCTCCCCATGACGGATAATGTTCTCCCTCCTCCCCATGACGGATAATGCTCTCCCTCCTCCCCATGACGGATAATGCTCTCCCTCCTCCCCTTGACGGATAATGCTCTCCCTCCTCCCCTTGACGGATAATGCTCTCCCTCCTCCCCTTGACGGATAATGCTCTCCCTCCTCCCCTTGACGGATAATGCTCTCCCTCCTCCCCTTGACGGATAATGCTCTCCCTCCTCTCCCTCTCCATTACAGATGATGTCCCCCCCCCCCCCCCTAGTAAATTGATTTTATTCTCCTTCGTTTAAATGGTGAGACCAGCACTTTGTAAATCTACTCCACTCTACATTGTTTTAAATTTTTTACTGAAAATTTTTACTGGAATATTTACAGATATATTACAGCTCTAGGCATGCTGGGAGTTGTAGTTTTGCTACAGCTGAAAACACACTGGTTGGGAAACACTGTACTAGTAGAATGCCTTGTTGTTGGTTAAAATAATCTGTCATTATCTTTGTATGAGCCGCCTGTGTGTTGTCTAAATGCTTTGTGTTCCCTCTTATAAAGTATAGTATGGCATTTGGTATGCATCATATTTATCATGGATACTGTAAGGTAGAGCCAGCGATACCTGTGTGAACAGGGCTTGAGATCTGCTGGGAGATCTACTTTTGCTGTGGCTGTTCTGTTGCCTTTGTACATTATTTCAGAGTAAGATAAATGAATTTTTGTTTCCCAATATCCATGAGTCAGTTTGGGCAGCAGCTTGAGCTTGTGAGGTGACAGAATAGATCACTGCTTCCCAACCAGGGTACCTCCAGCTGTTGCAAAACTACAACTCCCAGCATGCCCGGACAGCCGTTGGCTGTCCGGGCATGCTGGGAGTTGTAGTTTTGCAACAGCTGGAGGCACCCTGGTTGGGAAGCACTGGAATAGATGATCTGTACAATCTTAAATTTTGTCTGGGCAATGCAGCTGGGCATACATATGAGACAGAACCTGGCAATGTAATTTGTATGGTCCTTTCCCCAGATGGCACATGTTTGGGGAAATAAAACAATAGGACATCTTGGTTTATAAGCTGCCTGTCTCATCCACAGGTACACATCTGCCATGAGTGTAAAGAGAACGATGTACCAAGATTACATGTTTGTGAAAAAATTGGTTTTTTTTAATTAGGTGTGTTCCTCTGAACACGAATTGAAAATTAAATGTCCGCCATAGTGTCTCCCCTCAGAATCTGCTTTCACCAGCGTATCAGAATTCTCTGGGCTTAAATCTGGGGCTTCCATAAAGGACTTGGGGCTTAAAGGGGTACACCCGTGGAAAACTTTTTTTTTTAACCCCTTAAGGACGCAGGACGTAAATGTACACTTACGTCCTAAGCATAACCGCGGGCATCTGAGCGATGCCCGTGTCATGCGCGGCTGATCCCGGCTGCTGATCGCAGCCAGGGACCCGCCGGCAATGGCCGACGCGCGCGATCTCGCGGGCGTCCGCCATTAACCCCTCAGATGCCGGGATCAATACAGATCCCGGCATCTGCGGCAGTGCGCGATTTGAATGAATGATCGGATAGCCTGCAGCTCTGCTGCGGGGATCCAATCATTCATAACGCCGCACGGAGGTCCCCTCACCTTCCTCCGTGCGGCTCCCTGCGTCTCCTGCTCTGGTCTGTGATCGAGCAGACCAGAGCAGAAGATGACCGATAATACTGATCTGTTCTATGTCCTATACATAGAACAGATCAGTATTAGCAATCATGGTATTGCTATGAATAGTCCCCTATGGGGACTATTCAAGTGTAAAAAAAAAAAATGTAAAAAAATGTAAAAGTAAAAGTAAAAAAAAGTGAAAAATCCTCCCCCAATAAAAAAGTAAAACGTCCGTTTTTTCCTATTTTACCCCCAAAAAGCGTAAAAAATTTTTTATAGACATATTTGGTATCGCCGCGTGCGTAAATGTCCGAACTATTAAAATAAAATGTTAATGATCCCGTACGGTTAACGGCGTGAACGAAAAAAAAAAAAGTCCAAAATTCCTACTTTTTTTAATACATTTTATATAAAAAAAAATTATAAAAAATGTATTAAAAGTTTTTTATATGCAACTGTGGTATCAAAAAAAAGTACAGATCATGGCGCAAAAAATGAGCCCCCATACCGCCGCTTATACGGAAAAATAAGTTATAGGTCATCAAAATAAAGGGATTATAAATGTACTAATTTGGTTAAAAAGTTTGTGATTTTTTTTTAAGCGCAACAATAATATAAAAGTACGTAATAATGGGTATCATTTTAATCGTATTGACCCAGAGAATAAAGAACACATGTCATTTTTACCATAAATTGTACGGCGTGAAAACGAAACCTTCCAAAATTAGCAAAATTGCGTTTTTCGTTTTAATTTCCCCACAAAAATAGTTTTTTGGTTGCGCCATACATTTTATGATATAATGAGTTATGTCATTACAAAGGACAACTGGTCGCGCAAAAAACAAGCCCTCATACTAGTCTGTGGATGAAAATATAAAAGTTATGATTTTTAGAAGGCGAGGAGGAAAAAATGAAAACGTAAAAATGTAATTGTCTGAGTCCTTAAGGCCAAAATGGGCTGAGTCCTTAAGGGGTTAATCAACAGGTGCCAGAAAGTTAAACAGATTTGTAAATTACTTCTATTAAAAAATCTTAATCCTTCCAATACATTTTATGGGCTGTATACTACAGAGGAAATGCTTTTCTTTTTGGATTTCTCTGATATCACGACCACAGTGCTCTCTACTGACCTCTGCAGTCCATTTTTGGAACTTTCCAGAGCAGGAGAAAATCCCCATAGCAAACATATCCTGCTATGGACAGCAGAGGTCAGCAGAGAGCACTGTGGTCGTGACATCAGAGAAATCCAAAAAGAAAAGCATTTCCTCTGTAGTATACAGCCCCTAAAATGTATTGGAAGGATTAAGATTTTTTAATAGAAGTAATTTACAAATCTGTTTAACTTTCTGGCACAAGTTGATTTAAAAGAGTTCCACGGGAGTACCCCTTTTAACAAATTGTTCTCAGTCTTTCTGCTTGTTGCTTCCTGGAGTTGTCTTGGTCTGCTTTCACACTATAAAGTTCCTCCATTTTAAAGACCCGTTATAATTTCCCGTTATGAAAACCCATTACAAAATTCCATTAAAGTCTTATGGGATTTTTACATTATCCGTTTTAACCCGTCATGGCCCATGTTGAATTACGGACGTTATTTGTGACGGGAGAAAAAAACGTTACATGCACTATTTTTCTCCCGTCAGAAAATAAAGTCCGTTATTCTTAACGGGCTATGACAGGTTAAAACGAATAATGTAAAAATCCCATAGACTTTAATAGGATTTTGTAACGGCGGTAGTAAGGGTTTTCATAACGGGTCTTAAACCCCTTAAGGACCGGGGTTTTTTGCATTTTCGTTTTTTGCTCCTTGCCTTTAAAAAATTATAACTCTTTCAATTTTGCACCTAAAAATCCATATGATGGCTTATTTTTTGCGCCACCAATTCTACTTTGTAATCACGTCAGTCATTTTGCCCAAAAATCTACGGTGAAACGGAAAAAAAAATAATTGTGCGACAAAATTGAAAAAAAAAAACGCTGTTTTGTAACTTTTGGGGGCTTCCGTTTCTACGTAGTACATTTTTCGGTAAAAATGACACCTTATCTTTATTCTGTAGGTCCATACGATTAAATTGATACCCTACTTATATAGGTTTGATTTTGTCGCACTTCTGGAAAAAATCATAACTACATGCAGGAAAATTAATACGTTTAAAATTGTCTTCTTCTGACCCCTATAACTTTTTTATTTTTCCGTGCATGGGGCGGTATGAGGGCTCATTTTTTGCGCCGTGATCTGAAGTTTTTAGCGGTACCATTTTTGCATTGATAGGACTTATTGATCGCTTTTTATTCATTTTTAAATGATATAAAAAGTAACCAAAAATGCACTATTTTGGACTCTGGAATTTTTGGGCGCGCACACCATTGACCGAGCGGTTTAATTAATGATATATTTTTATAATTCGGACATTTCCGAACGCGGTGATACCATATATTTTTATTTTTATCTACACTGTTTTTTTTTAATGTTTTTGGAAAAGGGGGGTGATTCAAACTTTTAATAGGGGAGGAGTTAAATGATCTTTATTCACTTTTTTTTCCACTTTTTTTTTGCAATGTTATACTCCCATAGGGACCTATAACACTGCACACACTGATCATTGTTATCCTATAGGGACCTATAACACTGCACACACTGATCATTGTTATCCCATAGGGACCTATAACACTGCACACACTGATCTTTCACATTGATCACTGGTTTCTCATAGGAAACCAGTGATCGACGATTCTGCCGCATGACTGCTCAGGCCTGGATCTCAGGCACTGAGCAGTCATTCGGCGATCGGACAGCGAGGAGGCAGGTAGGGGCCCTCCCGCTGTCCTGTCAGCTGTTCGGGATGCCGCGATTAGCCGCGGCTATCCCGAACAGCCCGACTGAGCTAGCCGGCAACTTTCACTTTCGCTTTTAGCCATCGGCGATGCGCACTATTAGAGGCGGGTCCCGGCTTCACTATGACGCCGGGCCCGCTGTGATATGACGCGGGGTTACTGTGTAACCCCACGTTATATCAGGAGAGCAGGACCAAGGACGTACCTGTACGTCCTTGGTCCTTAAGGGGTTAAAATGGAGGAACTTTATAGTAGGGATCGACCGATTATCGGTTTGGCCGATATTGATGATTTTGGACGTTATCTGTATCTGCAATTACCTTGCCGATAATCCGATAATGCCAGCGGGGCAGCGGTGGTGGTTGGACTAAGGACCAGCAGGGGAGAGAAGCGAGCGGCAGCGGTCTCTGGCCAGAGGATAGGGGGGGGGGGGGGGGGGGGTTTGCACTCAGGACAGGCAGGAGGAGAGAAGCGGGCGGCGGTCTCTGGCCCCGCAAAAGCCGCTGAAGTTCATTGATTTAAAGTGCCCGCTTTAAATCAACGATCTACAGCTGCTTCTTCGGGGCCGGGGGGGGACTGTAAGAAATAGCCGATAACTTATACCGGTATATCGGTATAAGCTATCGGCCTGAAAGGCCACAGATTATCGGTATCGGCCCTAAAAAATCGATATCGGTCGATCTCTACTTAATAGTGTGAAGGCAGCCTAATAGCATTTCATGCTTCCTTTCTCAGATGACATTGAGTTTTTCCAGCTTTACAGCCTCTCAGAGCCTTTAGAAATGATTCTCACCCTGACATTAAAGCTGCTGACAGCTCTCATCATGGAGGAACATAAGGTGTAGTCGCACAAGGCAGAAATGTTGCAGGAAATGTGTGCACTGAATCCCTGCACCTGCTGCACAAACCTCTCCTTTCACATTTGGAAGCAGTGTTTCTGCAGCAACCTAATGGATATACCACAGTAGGCAAACAGATTGTACATAATGAAAGGTTATTCCATAAGGGTGCGTTCACACGTACAGGATCCTGCGCAGATTTCATGCACAGGATTTTCTGCTGCAGAACAGCTTCTAATCTGTAGATACAAATCCTGCTTATCAAATCTGCTCAGGATCCTGTACGTGTGAATAGTCCCTTAAGCAGGATTTATGAATATTTTCTATATTTTTCCCTTTTTAAATGACAGTTTTTATTTACTGGTGGCTCTGGACATAAAGGCTATAATAGAACCGAGCCTTGCCCCCGCATAGTGAGAGGTACAAGTCCTGGCTGTGATTGGCTGTCCAGCCAATCCCTGACTGTAGTGGTGCCCTGCCTCAGTTTAGGGTGGCATGAATGTATGAATGAATCCCTCATGATCAGACCCTTGTCCCATCCATTTTTTTGTTTTTTTTGTTTTTTATTAAAAAGAAAAAACCCAAGTGCTTCTTTAAAGGAATTTCTTTCTTTATAGTGCAGATGGGGTCTGTTGATGCCATGTATGGGTTGTCTGCCATCTTTATTCCTTTTTCCCCTGACATTTCTTACGCTGCTTACATTTCCCGAGACACCTCCAGCTTAGCACAGAAACAGATGAGCTTGTGACAGCACCTACTCTGAGTAATAGGGGATAGATCTGTGACTTTGAACTTCTAACTCCATAGTTTTATGTGATGCAGCTTTTGTCATTGTCAGCTCTTACAGCAGTGTTTCCCAACCAGGGTGCCTCCAGCTGTTTTGTAACAACTGGAGGCACCCTGGTTGGGAAACGCTGTCTTACAGTGTAAATCGTGGAGTGTTATAGCACTGCAACTAGGACTCACCTACCGTATCACTGCTCTCCTGGTCTCTTAGAGAAGGCAGACTATCTACATTAAGGGTGCGTTCACACATTCATATTTTCTGCTGCAGATTTGCTGTAGCAGATTTGGATATTAAAGTCAATGGAAAGCAAAATCCGCAGAGGCAGATCTGCAGCAAAAAATCACTCAAGTGTGAGCGTACACTTAGCAGCATACTGTGCATGGATGAACAAAAGAGAAGGGCAGCTCACAGATTATGGATCTGATAGAAAGTGATGTCATTCTGTAGTTCATAGGAAGTCGGCCACACGGATATCCTGTCTGCTTATTAGATCGTATCATTTTCTAGGTTGTTAGACTGGAGATCACATGACCCAGCTGCAGTAATAAAATGTATGAATGCAGCTGAGCTGCAGTGAAACAGATGACACTGCAGGGATACTGGGGTGAGTTAGCAATTATATATAGGCAAACACAAAACCTGGAGAGCCTCTTTAAATACTGTTCCAGTGCTGTTGTCTCTGTGAACACATTAATAAGTCCTTTTCGGTTTATGGTGTGGTTAGTTGTGTATTTCTGTGTACAATAGGTGAATATTTCAGTAATTTGTCCACCCTGTTCCACACACAAATCTGCTGTAATGTATTTTATCACTGGTTGGAAGCGGGTGGGGGTTGTGGTCTGTGCAGAGTTGGGGCGTCTATTTCTTTAGAAAGTGAAGGCAGGAGAGATGTGCACACAAGCAGCCAGGAGGCCACCGCAGAGTCATTACTCAGCAATCACAAGCGCAGTTAAGTGAGCATCCATTTACATGTACTCTGCCCGCTATGTTTTTAAGAACAGTTTGTGCCGCTTTTGGATTTTCGGTCTTTTCATAGACTTGTTGGGTAATTTCTATTTTATCTGCAATCTGTGCAAAAGGGTGTAGTCTGGCACGTCAATATCCGGATAATCCACTAGCATGGGATACTATTAAGCAGTGTCAACTAGATCAGCAGAGTTGCTCAGCTAGTGGTGCAGATCAGGAAAAATACAGGTCCGTGTACAGCAACACATGAAGAAATGACGTGATCGCACTCACCACTCTGTAGCAGCAATATTTATTCCGTCATGTACAGCGGGTATAGTCGTGCAGGGGCGCCTCCAAGGGACAGATCTGTTTCGCGTAGCGAGCACGCTTCGTCCAGCAAACGCTCCAATGGAACATGACTGAATAAATATTGCTGCTACAGAGTGGTGAGTGCGATCACTTCATCATGTGTTTCTATTTTATCTGCTGTGACAATATTGACAGGTCTTGTAAATGAACGTTTTGTCCATGGTTTCACACCTACTGACTTGGAGGAAGAGAAGAACGTGTTTGCTTGGAAAGACCACCAGGATGGCGTCAGGACTATAGAGTCATCTTCCTATTTGAAGGAGATTCTAATTTAGCTGATAACCCCTTAAAAACATGACTAAAGGTTATCCACGATTAGAAAAACAGAGCTAATTTCTTTACAACAAAATAGCACCACTCCTGTCCTCAGGTGGTGTGTGGTATTGCAGCTCAGTCACATTAAAGGTGTACTCTGGTGCTTAGACATCGTATCCCCTATCCAAAGGATACGGGATAAGATGCCTGATCGCGGGAGTCCCGCAGCTGGGGACGCCCGTGATCATGCACGTGGCACCCCGTTTGTAATCGGTCCCTGGAGCGTGTTCACTCCGGGTCTGATTACGGTCGACCGCAGGGCCGACGGCCTGTGACGTCACGTCTCCGCCCCCGTGTGACGTCACGCTCCGCCCCTCAATGCAAGCCTACGGGAGGGGGCGTGACAGCTGTCACGCCCCCTCCCGTAGGTTTACATTGAGGGGCGGGGCGTGACGTCACACGCCGCCGGCCCTGCGGTCGACCATAATCAGACCCGGAGCGAACACGCTCCGGGGACTGATTACAAACAGGGTGTCACGTGCATGATCACGGGTGGCCTCAGCTGCGGGACTCCCGCGATCAGGCATCTTATCCCGTATCCTTTGGATAGGGGATAAGATGTGTAAGCACCGGAGAACCCCTTCAAAGTGAATGAAGCAAAGTTGTAATACTTACACATGTGGTGCTATATGAGCTCTGCTTTTTCTGTTCTAGCTAACCACTAAAGGATAACTAGGAGGGGGCATGTTGCCCACTGCTTTGTGCGAGGGTTGATGCGCTCTGTTCCTGGGGAGAGGCGGGGTCCTGTGTAGGAGATAGTGGGGGTCCCAGCAGTCCACCCCCCTACGATCTTGAACTTATGCTCTATTCTTTGGATAGGGGCTACATTTTTCTGCATTTGAAAAGAGATGTCATAAAAAAAACTTGTCCCCTATGCACAGCATAGGGGATAAGTTTTAGATTGTGGGGGGTCCGAGCGCTCTCCTGTATGAAGCCCCATGTGGAGGGCATGATGTGCCACTCTAGGGGACAGCCCGGGCTCCGTACAAGAGATTATTGCGATCTAAAATCCTATCCTGCGGATAGGGGATTACTTTTATTTTTTATGTGACTTCTCCTTTAAGGCTATGTTCATGTGGAATACTGCCAAAATTTACTGTCCAATGACTTCAATTTGATTCCGCCGTCCCATTCCCTCAGTGGATTGTCCAGTGCCCAGTCCTGCTGATCATCAGTTCCTAGTCCATGTTTAGACATAAGGAAATGGCTGCTTAGCCACTGAGGCGGGTCAATGCTCGAGCCGCTTTCTTTTTTTAAGGTGTCACCAGTAAGTGGGGAAACAGGCATAGTCCGAAAAAATATCTCTAGTGAACCCCCTTGCAGGTGAGCTACCTCCACTACAGAGCAAGCTTTTGTTCCTGGACTAGTACTACTTTGGAAGACTTGTAGGAAACCTTACACTACTGTGCCCTCCATATTGTTAGTCCTTTTGTAGGAATGTGACATGACACATCTACAGTCTCATTCTGTAACTGATAACTCAAGGCCAGTGATATTTTTTGCCTCCCCTCCACCAGGCCTTAAATGGGTAAGACATCTCCTCCTATCCAAAGGATAGAGGATAAGAAGTCTGATCACGGGGGTCCCACTGCTGGGGACCCCCGCAATCTCTCATGTAGCGCCCACCTGTCTCAGCTGCACGCAGCGCTGGAGGCTCCGTGTCTGAAGCCTCACGGGGACAGAGTATCATGACGTCACGACTCCACCCCCTTGTGCCATCACACCCCGCCCCCTCACTGCAAATCTATGGGAGGGGGTCCCCAGTGGTGGGAATCCTGCGATCAGACCTCTTATTCCCTATCCTTCTTAGGGCCAGAGTACCCCTTTAATCTTAAAATCTAGCTAGTTGTTCACTATATGTTGTATCCATTGTGTTGCAACAGTCAGATTTGGCTTATAACTTTGGCTAATAATAATGTTTGCTAATTTTATTTATTTTTTTACTTTTTTTCTAGGGACCAGTTTTTCTCCACAAGAAAACTCACATAACCACAGTGCTCTTCATAGCTCAAATTCACATTCTTCTACTCCAAGCAAGACGAGTGATTCTGTAAGTAAGATTGCAGTAGCGCGGCTTCTTGGCTTACTCTTTTTATTTTAGTTGTTTAAGGTGTGGAAAATTAGTTTTACATAAAATTGGTTGTGCCGGATTTAAGAATGATAAAAACATGGCTACTGACTTCCCCAAAAAACTGCCCTGTACCTTTTACACCAGCCGTATAGACCATTTCAGCTCAGCCCCATTCACTTAATTGAAGCTAAGCCGCAGGACCTGAAACAACCCACGAGCAGGAGTGATGCTGTTTTTGAAAGATGGCAGCAATATTTTTTTTCGTTTATTTTATTTTTTGGGATTAAACACTTTAGTAATTCCTTATATACTTTTGCCTTAGGAGTTTAAAAGAAAATGTAAAAGTTAAATGTGCGTTTTTCAGACCTGTTGTATTGCCTTCTTCCTAGCTAATTCTTGGAGGTGTTTAAACTATCCCCCCCCCCCCAAAAAACACTTTATCACTACAGTGATCCCTCAACTTACAATGGCCTCAACATAGAATAGTTTCAACATATAATGGTCCTTTCTGGACCATTGTAACTTGAAACCAGACTCAACATACAATGGTACAGACAGTCCAGATCTGTGAAACGTGTCACAACTGGAGGAACTGACCAATCAGAATTGGTATTTTATTGGTAAATCACCTCTATTACTGAAGTACAAGCACCGAATGGCTGTCTGGTAGCGCCCCCTACAGTACAGGGAGGAACTACAAGTTCTGTACTACTCCTTACCTGTGCCAGGGTTAGCTGCTCCTTTTGGGCACCAAATAAGGGCGGCTCCATTTGGGACACTGTGTGTACTGTATAGGACCCTGAAGAAGCTCCTGTCCTCTACATAAACCATTGTTCCCAACCAGGGTGCCTCCAGCTGTTTCAAAACTACAACTCCCAGCATGCCCGAACAGCCAACGGCTTTCCGGGCATGCTGGGAGTTGTAGTTTTGAAACAGCTGGAGGCATCCTGGTTGGGAAACACTGACATAGACAGTGATTACAGCTCCCAGCAGATCTTTCTTACTTTTATATGTAAGGATTTGCTTTATCTATATTAGTTATCTACTTATTTTTCTTTAATCCTCTTTTTCCTATTTTTGGATGACATTTTGGTGGCTTCAGAACCAATTACCAGGTTTCCATAGAGTTCTGGTTTCAACATACAATGATTTCAACATACAATGGTCGTCCTGGAGCCAATTAATATTGTAACTTGAGGGATCACTGCATATGTTTATGGGGGCAAACATTGAGCACATGACCTCAAAAATCCTCAGGTGTTTACCTTATTGGTGCAACACAGCGCTGCCTGTCAAACCTGTTGTGTGCTTGTTAGATGGCTGAAAGCTAAGCGGGATTGGCTCTGTATTATTGACAAAATAAGGGATAAAGCTATGACCACTTCCCTGATAGGATATTCAAATCTTTATAAAAAGGAACTCTGGACACCATTATTTCGGCCCAAAATTGCGGATCATAGCAATATCTCCCAGCATAATGTGGTCTGCTATCATTTTTAACCTGTCAAAAAAATCGTCGCCTGTTGAACGCAGGAGGGAGGATTACCCGATTGCTTTAAACATTTTGTATTTAACGGTTCGCCATTCTTACCAAAAACTAAATTCTTTTGTGTTGCTGGCACTGAATCATCCAAGTCTCTCTATGCTTTGTAGACATATGATCCTGCAGATGACTGGTCTGAACATATCAGCTCCTCTGGTAAAAAGTACTATTACAATTGCCGAACAGAAGTGTCTCAGTGGGAGAAACCGAAAGAGTGGCTTGAGAGGTAAATGTGTGAGAACTCTTTTTTCTTCTCTTCTTCTTTTTTTTTTTTTGTTTTTTTTTTTTTTTTTTTGTTTTATTATCTTCTATGGTTAAAAGGGAGTCCAGACCAGCTTCTTATGTAGATTGGACAGGGCAGTGAAGGAGCGCTCCTGCCAGAAGAGGATGCTCTCATACCTATAGCTTTATCTTATTTTATCCCCCCCCCCCCCCCCCCCCCTTGTTGTTTAGGCTTAGTCTGTCACAAATATGCTGTTCTTCTTGCTCTTGGCTTTACGGTAATGATATAATTCTAATGATTTACACAATCCTGTAATCGTAAATAAATGCAGTGGGGTTTCTTGCTGTAACTTGTACTGCAGCTCTTCTGGATTTTATCTTTTATAATAACTGAATGGCTTCTGATAAATATTCAATAAGGAGATCCTCCCTTTTCCAGTCCTTTATTTATATATATATATATATATATATATATATATATATATATATATATATATATATATATATAATTTCATTGACTGGGAATCTGACACCTGCACTAAACACAATACACATTGTTATAGTGGGGTGAACCTGATTAAAATGATGTATTGCTAACCAGGGATCGACCGATTATCGGTTTGGCTGATATTATCGTCCGATAATCACGATTTTGGGCATTATCGGCAAGGTAATTACCTTGCCGATAATGCACCGCCCGCCGCACCGCGTCGCACCCCCCCACCGCACCGCCCCCCATTGCCTCCCCCATCCCCGGTTTTATAATTCTGTTCCTGGGTTCCATGCTACTTCTGGCTCCTGTGTTACGCTGTGCGCAATGATGAGTGACGTGACGCAACGTCACCGTCAGTGCGCACAGTGACAGCTCAGGAGGACGCCATCGGAGCCAGATGTAGAGTGGACCCCGGGAACAGGTAATTGTAAAACCGGGGATGGGGGAGGCAATGGGGCCGGTAGGGGGCGCGGGGCGACAGCGGTGGCGGTGATATAGGACTCAGGAGCCTCGGACAGGCAGGGGGAGAGAAGCGGGTGGCGGTGGCGGTTTATGGCACCGCAAAAGCCACTGCAGTTCATTGATTTAAAGCGCCCGCTTTAAATCAATGACCTGCAGCGGTGTCGCTGGGGCATAAATAGCCGATAACTTATACCGGAATAACGGTATAAGTTATCGGCTATCGGCCCCAACCTCCACCGATCATCGGCCCTAAAAAACGATATCGGTCGATCCCTATTGCTAACCCAGGTCCATGGGCCAGTTTAGGAGATGCACGCTATATTAGCCCCCATGACTAATATGTTAATGAATCCCCTTTTGCACAATAGAGGTGTCAGCCAGTGTTCTCAGCTTCCATGCTTATGTCCTTTCTGCTCCGATATGCCTGCCCACCCCACGCTCACGTGTGTAGACTGTGAATGGGGGATTAATTAACACATATGCAACAAACCCTAATACAGCGTGCATCTCCGTAACCGCACCACGGATCCAAGTGAGTAATACATCATCTTAATCAGATTCACCAGAACTATAACCCTGTTTATTGGGTTTAGTGCGGTTGAGACAGGTGTTGGACTCGCTTTAAACTACACTGAGATCTATCTGTCAGAGCCCTTCCTGCAGATCCAACCTGTAGACCTCCCACAAGCTGATCAGTTAGGGTCGTTCACATGTGAGAAATGTATCCAGAGACAAGGGATGTCCCGATAAAAATTTTTTAAAAAGAGAGTACGGGTACCGATACTTTAATTCTAGTACTCGCCGATACCAAGTACGAGTACTTATATTTTACAGGGAATCTGACACCAGTGTGACCCAGTTTCTGGCGCTGCTTACCATATGATATGTGGGTTCCTTGTTGTGTCCAATGGAGGCGGCTGCTGTAGTATGAGCCAAGATTTCTCTTTTCTCAGTTGGGCAGAACAAAAAATGTGCATTATGGGCGAGACCGATGACCATATGGTAAGCAGTGGTAGAAACCGGTTCACCTGCATCTACCTATAAATTCAAGTTGGTGCAGGTGACTGCTGTAAGATTGTCTTTAATATTAGGTAATATCCCCTTGCAGGCACTAGCCGCAGTTCCCCCCCCCCCCCCCCCCCCCCCCTAGACCTCAGGCCCCCCCCCCCAGACCTCCTACATGCAGGAAAATGTATACGTTTAAAATTGTCATCTTCTGACCCCTATAACTTTATTTTTCCGCATATGGGGCGGTGTGAGGGCTCATTTTTTTGCACCGTCATCAGAAGTCTTTAGCGGTATCATTTTTCTTTTGATTTACCTATTGATAGCTTTTTATTAATGTTTTCATTATATAAAAAGTGACCAAAAATACGCTATTTTGGACTTTAGAGTTCTTTTTTGCGTGCACGCCATTTACCGTGCTGTTTAACAATATATTTTTATAATTCGGACATTTCTGCACACGGCGATACCACATATGTTAGGGGTTAAATGATCTTTATGAACTTGTATGCACACACTGATCTTTTACATTGATCTTTGTTATCCCATAGGATAACATAGATCATTGATTCTGCTGCTTGACTGCTCATACCTTGATCTCAGGCACTGAGCAGTCATTCGGCGATCGGACACCAGGAGGCAAGGTAGGGACCCTCCTTGTGTCCTACAGCTGTTCGGGATGCCGCGATTTTGCCCCCGAGCAAACTGGCAGTAGTTTAGTTTCATTTTAGATGCAGAATTCAAAGTAAAGGGTTAATAGCGTGCAGCACTGCGATCAGTGCTGCGCGCTATTAGCCACGGGTCCCGGCTGTTGTTAGAGGCCTGGCTCGACCCGCTATGACGCTGGGCCACGCCATGACCCCTAGTTATAGAAAGGGATCGGACTCCGGGTGTACAGGTACACCCTGGGTCCTTAAGTGGTT
Source organism: Hyla sarda (assembly GCF_029499605.1). Taxonomy (NCBI): domain Eukaryota; kingdom Metazoa; phylum Chordata; class Amphibia; order Anura; family Hylidae; genus Hyla; species Hyla sarda. The sequence continues at coordinate 43,457,170 of NC_079193.1, forward strand.
AAAAAATTTGTTTTCTTTTGATGCGTTACAATTAATTGTTCCCTCCTTGTTATGCAGAGAACAACGCCAAAAGGATTCTACCAAAGTGGCAATTAATAGTTTCCCCAAAGACAGAGACTATAGAAGAGAAGCAATGCAAGCCACAGCTACAGGTGAGTTTTCATTACTGTAAAGCAGAATTCTATGTAGTAAAAGGGGGTTACTCCAAGATCAACACTTGTTACCAATTCTGTGGATAAGTGATCAGTGATCATCTAACTGCTGCCACTCCCCGGAGTGAATGCCACAGTAGTGTACATGCTCGATTGCTGCTTTATTTACTGGGTATGCGTCTGCTGGAGTAGTACAGCTCTAGTTCCCGGCAGTCTGACCAATACGGATCACAGTTTTAATCTTGGAATAACACCTTTTTTCTTTTTCTTTGATACATTAAGTAGAGCAATTTATATAGCCGTGTTTATTTCTGATGAAGGGAAGTGTCTTCCTATGAAGGGGTTGTTGTAAAGAATATACATTAACAGATTGTACAAATTACAGATTCTTAATCCTGTGTAGGGCTTTGGGGAATATAAAATTCCCTGTGGTTGTCCAGCAGTCACCTCAGCAGGTATTCTTCAGGGCTGTGGAAATTAAACAAAAAAAACTACTTGTCCAAGGGGCTAAAGCTGAACACAATCCACTTGTCCTGGTAGATTAAATAATTTCAACCAAAATAGTACTATTTACCCCACTAGACCACCAGGGATGGATATAAGATTCCTTCAGACACTGCTGTCAACTTAGACAGCGCTGATCTAATGGTTTAATAGGCGGCCATGGTGATCGCAGCATGTCAGGCTATCAACGGCGGGAGGGCTGTAGCTGGCTCCTTGTACACCCGAGGCAAGCCCCCCCCATCTGACCCCTATAATGCCAATCTCTCAATATACAGGGATGAGGGTAATCTTGTGTGACATGATCTGTAGTTTTTATCTGAACCTTTATTAGGAAAGAGCCTTATTCACATATATACGCACTTCTTAAAATATTTTAATCACTACTTTTCAGTCTTCATAGGGACTTATATATGGAGTCTTTTGATTGGATAACACTAAACAGCGCTGTGTTACTGGGGGTGGGGGGTTTCTGCTTCACCAGTTTATGTGGTGCATTTTATTTACTCTAATTATGTGTCAGAAAATGCTGGATGTTGCATTTAGTTAGTAGATAACTACAACACCCAGCATGCCCTGATACAGCCAATGGTTGTGTGGGTGTTGCAGCATGTTGCACTGTATAGTAGGACAGTTAAGGTTATTGTGTAACATGCTGGGAGTTGTAGTTTTGGTTTGGGTCAGCTGCAGAGCCATAGGCTGTGTCAAGGAATACAGGGAATTACAGGTAGTAACTACAACACCCAGCATGCCCTGATGCAGCCTATGGCTCTGCAGCTGACCCGAACCAAAACTACAACTCCCAGCATGTTACACTTTATAGTTTTACAGTTTAGGTTACGGTGCAACATGCTGGGAGTTGTAGTTTTGGTTCGGGTGTGTTTGTGTGCATCCGTGGGGCTCTTGGTCGGCGGGCGAGTATGAAGGGGGCGGAATTCTGGGGGTGCAATTTAGTGCGAGTGGCCAGAAACCACTAAAAATAAATAAAATTAGATAGTTCAACTGGTGGCAGCACTTGTCAGTCCACCTCTGAACAAAACATACATGCATACTCATATCATACATACACCGGCCACTGACCCCTATATCATACATTACATACGTAGACACATCATACATACACCTGCTGCTGCCCCCCCCATAATACATTACATACACACATCACACACACACACAGACAGACATCATACATAGACACATCATACATACACCTGCTGCTGCCCCCCCATAATACATTACATACACACATCACACACAGACAGACATCATACATAGACGACACATACATACACCCGCCGCTGCTTCCCCCATCATACATTACATACACACATCACACATATACACATACACACATCATATATACACATACACACATCATATATACACATACACACATCATATATACACATACACTCACACCATAAATATACACCATACATATGCACACATCATACATACACCTGCCGCTGCCCCCCCACATCATACATTACATACACACATTACACATAAACAGACACCATACACACATCATATATACACATACACACATCATATATACACATACACACATCATATATACACATACACTCACACCATAAATACACACCATACATATGCACACATCATACATACACCTGCCGCTGCCCCCCCACATCATACATTACATACACACATTACACATAAACAGACACCATACACACATCATATATACACATACACACATCATATATACACATACACTCACACCATAAATACACACCATACATATGCACACATCATACATACACCTGCCGCTGCCCCCCCACATCATACATTACATACACACATTACACATAAACAGACACCATACACACATCATATATACACGACACATACACCATACATATGCACACATCATACATATTCACCATACATATGCACACATCATACATACACCCGCCACTGATACACCCCCCTAATCATACATTACATACATATACAACCACCCTTCCCGCCGCCTGCATGCTCGGCCTCCTCACCTGAGCCGGTGTGAGGTGAAATCCCCAGCCCGTGCCGTGCAGTCTCCTCACACATGTCCTCCCCCCGCTCTGTATTTTCCCCTGTGAATACTTGAAACCTCCCCGTGATAAATGAGGTCCTGTGTAGACAGAGCAGGGGGAGGGAGAGGCTGTATGTGGGGGAGGGAGGAGCTGTGGACGTCCTCATTCTCCCCCTGTCGTCTTGTATTATACAGAGCTGCGCTCTCCATCCTCCGGGAGGGGGGATGAGGGGGCGTGGCTTAATCATCTCCTGCAGACATGTGACCTCGGGCTCTGCCCTCGCTCCTGAGATCCCATCACACCTGTGAGCCGGGGGGGGGGGGGGGTGCTCTGAGCAGCGGCCCCCGGCTACTAAAAACAGCTGGGGGCCGCCACTGCCCCCTCCATACCCTCTGAGCGGCCGTGTGAGGTATAGTCTTTCATTGGCTCCTTCACCTCACACCGGCATTAATGAAAAATAAGGGATTAGTCTGTCTGTCCCTGCCAGCCCGATACAGGGCTAAATCTATAAAAAATTCACCTGCCCGGCGCCCAAAACTACTTGTCCCGGGCGTCGGGCGATAGGATTTCCACATCCCTGATTCTTACACAATATATAGACTATTGTAAATGGCCATAAGTGTCTCCTGATCTGTAAGGCTACTGTGGCTAAAAGAAGCTGCTGGAATAATTTGTTGTGACTCCTTGTGGGGTACACAGGCAAATCTCTACAGTGGTTTTCTTGGGCAAATAGATGTTGGCCAGTGTCTCCTGTCGGTTCATCAGTGTAGCCTTTTGAGGTTCACTTTCACAGTGCTGTTTTCTAGGACTATTTTATTGAAAGTGTATCCAGATAGGCCATTAATATCTGATGACAATCTGCACCCCCGTTGATTAGCAGTTTGGCAAAACCTATTGTGCCCAATTGTATACTGTGAGCTGAGCTGGAAGCCTAGGCTCCCATTTATTGTGTAAACAGTGGTCTCAAAGTGTGGCCCTCCAGATGTTGCAAAACTTCAACTCCTAGCATGCCCGAGCTGTCCGGACATGCTGGGAGTTGAACTTTTGCAACATCTGGAGGGCCACAGTTTGAGACCACTGCTTTAGAGATACAGTCCAAAAAATATTAATGCTTCACAAACTGGCTGTGTGATGAATATGCAAAAGACTCTTGTCACCTCTTGGCCTTGGCTTGTAGGTCACGTTGCATTGGCTTTAGACGTAGTAGAAGAGCACTTGTTCAATTTCTCTCTTCTGAAGGCAGAACTCTCCCCTTTTGGAGTAAGTTGGTTAGTAAGTTCCTGACATGGACAGAGGTGTCAGCAGAGAGCACTGTGGTCAGACTGAAAATAAATTCAAGAAGAAAAGAACTTCCTCTGTAGTATGCAGCAGCTAAGTACTGGAAGGATTAAGATTTTTTTTTAATAGATGTGATTTACAAATCTGTTTAAATCAGTTGATAAAAACAAAACAAAAAAAAAGCAAATAATAATAATGTTTTCCAGTGGAGTACCCTTTTAACCAATCGTAAGCTGAGTTTGCATCTCTTTTTTTTTTTCTTTCCCCTAAGTCAGTGGTCTCTAAGTGTGGCCCTCCAGATGTTGCAAAACTTAAACTCCCAACATGCCTGCTGGAGGGCCACACTTTGAGACCACTGGTTTACACAATAAATGAAATGGGAGCCTAGGATTCCAGCTCAGCTCACAGTGTACGATTGGGCACAATAGGTTTTGCCAAACTGCTGATCAACGGGGGTGCAGATTGTTATCAGATATTAATGGCCTATCCTGAGGATACACCATCAATAAGTTTATTTTTTTTGTACTATTTAAAGGTGAACTCTGATACCTAATAACTTATCCTTATCAACAGGATAGGAGATAAGTATCTGATTGTAAGGGGGGGGGGGGGGGGGCTGACCGCTGAGACCCCAGAGACCCCAGAGAACTCACTCCCTACTCTCCCCATGTATAGAGCGGGCTCTATGCATGGAGCTGTTTCGACCACCACACGAGGTGATTGGTGATACACCTCTTTATGTATCTCTATGGGCGAGCCGAATATACACAGGCAGCTCTCCCATAGAAATGCATGGAGGAGGTGTGTCGGCAACTGCTTTGTGTGGTGGTCAACACAGCTCTGTTCAGGGGAAGAGCCTGGGTGTCGGGCAGGAGATCACGGGGTCCCAGCGGTCGGGCTCCCCATCCCCGGACGGACACTTATACCCTATTCTATGAATAGGGGAAAAGTTAAAGGGGTACTCCGGTGGAAACCAATTTATTTTAAAGGGGTACTCCCGTGGAAAACTTTAACTTTCTGGCACCAGTTGATTTAAAAAAAAAAATAAACAGATTTGTAAATCACTTCTATTAAAAAATGTTTTAATACTTCCAGTACTTTTTAGGGTCTGTATACTAAAGAGAAATCCAAAATCCTCTGATGTCAAGACCACAGTGCTCTCTGCTGACCTCTGCTGTCCATTTAGGAACTGTCCAGAGCAGCATGTTTGCTATGGGGATTTTCTCCAGCTCTGGACAGTTCCTAAAATGGACAGCAGAGGTCAGCAGAGAGCACTGTGGTCATGACAGCAGAGGAAATGCATTTCTTTTATGGATTTCTCTTTAGTATACAGCCCCTAAAAAGTACTGGAAGGATTAAGATTTTTTTAATAGAAGTGATTTACAAATCTGTTTAACTTTCTGGCCCCAGTTGATTTAAAAAAAAAAAAAAAAAATTTCCACGGGAGTACCCCTTAAAATCAACTGGTGTCAGAAAGTTATACAGATTTGTACATTACTTCTATTTTAAAAAAAAATCTTAATTCTTACAGTACTTATCAGCTGCTGTATACCATAGAGAAAGTTCTTTTCTTTTGGAATTTCTTTTCAGTCTGAACACAATGCTCTCTGCTGACACCTCTGTCCATGTCAGGAACTGTCCAGAGCAGGAGAGGTTTTTATGGGAATTTGCTCTTGCTCTAGACAGTTTCTGTCATGGACAGAGGTGTCAGCAGAGAGTACTGTGGACAGATAGAAAAGAAATTCAAAAAGAAAAGAACTTTCTCTGGAGCATACAGCAGCTAAGTACTAGTATTAAGATTTTTTTTTTTTTTTTTTAAATAGAACTAATTTATTAATCTAAATAACTTTCTTGCACCAGTTGATTTAAAAGTTTTCCTCTGGTGTACCCCTTTAAGTAGCGGAGTTCCCCTTTTAATAAAACACAAAGTATTATAAGGAGCTTGTGCTGAGACTTTTTACTTGTTGGACTTGCTTTTATCTACAAGCACAGCACCAGAAGCAGCTTAGTTCCTATTAAAGGAGTAGTCCAGTGGTGACTCAGTGGTGAACAACTTATCCCCTATCCTAAGGATAGGGGATAAGTTGCAGATCGCGGGGGGTCCGACCGCTGGGGCCCCCTGTGATCTCCTGTACGGAGCCCCGACAGCCCGCAGAAGGGGGCGTGTCGACCTCCGCACGAAGCGGCGGCCGACACGCCCCCTCAATACAACTCTATGGCAGAGCTGGAGCGCTGCCTTCGGCAATCTCCGGCTCTGCCATTGAGATGTATTGAGGGGGCGTGTCGGCCGCCACTTGGTGCAGGGGTCGACACCCGCTATCTGGCCGGAGAGCCGGGGCCCCGTACAGAGAGATCGCAGGGGGCCCCAGCGGTCGGACCCCCCGCGATCTCAAACTTATCCTCTATCCTTAGGATAGGGGATACGTTTTTCACCACTGGACTACCCCTTTAAGCCAACGGCTGTCCAGGCATGCTGGGGGTTGTAGTTCTGCAACATCTGGAGGGTCGCAGTTTGGCCACCACTGTACTAGAGCATCAGTGTTTGAATTTTGGGGGAATTTTTATTTCTTTTTTTTATTTTTATTTTTTTGACAACCCTATAAGTATTTTTTTGGACATATGAAGCAGTTGACTGTATGATCTTTCCTGTAAATGTTTTGAGTGATTTAATAAAACTTGTCCATTACCTAAGTAAAGCATAGGGGGGAACAGACCCCTCTATGGGGGGGGGGGGGGGAAACAGACCCCTCTATGAGGGGGGGGGAACAGACCCCTCTATGGGGGGGGGGGGAACAGACCCCTCTATGGGGGGGGGGGGGAACAGACCCCTATATGGGATGTGGCATTACTGCATAGCAAATGTTTGAGAAGGCTCAGCAATTCACCCAGTTTCCGGACAGGACCCCTTTTGTGTAAAGGGGGAAAATGTTATTTGCCCCATCAACAGAATTGTTGCTCTTGCTCATAAAGGGTGCGCCCTATAGGTACATTGTGGAATTGCTGAATATCCTCTTTCCTCATAAGTAAGCACAGATTTTCTAAAGATCGCCTGATCATTGTACTGTATTCTGCATTTATCTTGTATTCTGTTTGATAATATAGATGGCAGCTTGGTCATTTGCTGAAATGGTTTTTATGGCTTGTGATACCTGATTTGTGATCACTTGTGTGTAATGGTTGGTGCCTGTGTTTCATTATAATGGTTGTGTTGGAACTTCTCAGTATAAATGTTCTTAGCTTCAGAGAGGTAACAATGGAAATAAATATATAAAGTAATGGATGTTGGTGCAGTTCACAGCTACTCACTTGTAGTAGTATTTGATCTGCAATCATTTGTTTCAATGTCATTATTCTGGTAATGATGTGTAACATTTCTGTCCCACATGGGTGACTTAGTGTTACTTCTAATTGTCATTAATTGTTATTGTCAGTGTAATACTAGATCTGTGTACAGCCGAAGAGGTGTCTGTCATTGTAAAGCTGAAGGTTGATATATGTATCAGTTTTGTACTGTTCCCCCTGCCAGGTATGGCATTTGTCTGTAGTATATCCATAAGCACTGTGTCCACTTGGTGTAACAAGGGAAATGACAACTTGATTTAAAGGGGTACTGTTTTTTTTTTTTTTTTTTTTAACTGGTGCCAGAAAGTTACAGATTTGTAAATTACTTCTATTAAAAAATCCTAATCCTTCCAGTACTTATTAGCTGCAGAATACAGAGCTCTCTGCTGACATCACGAGCACAGTGCTCTCTACTGACATCTCTGTCCATTTCAGGAACTGTCCAGAGCAGCATTTGTTTTCTATGGGGATTTTCTCCTACTCAGGACAGTTCTTAAAATGGACAGAGATGTCAGCAGAGAGCACTGTGGTCATGATGTCAGCAGAGAGCTCTGTGTTCCAAAAAGAAAACAATTTCCTCTGTAGTATTCAGCAGCTAATAAGTACTGGAAGGATTAAGATTTTTTAATAGAAGTAATTTACAAATCTGCTTAACTTTCTGTCCGTTTTCCACCAGAGTACCCCTTTAAGTACTTTGTATGTTCAGAGAAATGATGCTCCAGAATTATTTTTGTTAGGCATGTTATAATTCAGTTAGACAGACAGGAGGGCTGAGATGTCTTTAAAGTGTTTACCTGTCATTAGCAAAAACTTTTTTTTATATAATTTAGATAATAACATGTATATTTGTAATATACATTGGTTAAAAATGTGTATATTTTGTCCCTGCAGCTATTTCTTGTGTGTCTCTGTGAGGAGACCAAATACCGGAAGTGAGGATGGACAAGCAGGGCTCTGTGCATTAAAGGGGTACTCCGCCCCTAGACATCTTATCCCCCTTTTCAAAATATAGGGGAAAAGATGTCTGATCACGGGGGTCCCGCAGCTAGGGACCCCTGCGATCTCTCCTGCAGCACGCCTGTCATCGGGGGGCACGGAGCGAGCTTTGCTTCATGCCTGATGACTGGGGCAGGGGGCAGGGGCCAGACGTCCTGCCCCTCCCATAGACTTGCATTGAGGGGGTGAGGGGTGATGTCACAAGGGGGCGGGGCCATGATGTCACGATCCCCCGGACCCTGCATCGCCAGTCATCAGGTATGGAGCGAAGCTCTCTCTGTGCACCAGATCAGAGGTGCTACAGGAGAGATCGCAGTGGTCCCCAGTGATTAGACATCTTATCCCCTATATTTTTAATAGGGGATAAGATGTCTAGGGGCAGAGTACCCCTTTAAGGCTCTGTGACACGCTCCTGGCTCACACAGCAGGATGATTGACAAGCCAGGATCCTGCACAGAGCCCTGCTTGTCCTGCCCTCCCTTTCTGTATTTGGACTCCGCACAGACACACACAGGCAATAGCTGCAGGGACAGTGTTTTTTCACCAAAAATATACACCTATTTAACCAATGTATATTACTAATGGTATTCTCTACATCATTGGTCTTCAACCTGCGGACCTCCAGATGTTGCAAAACTACAACTCCCAGCATGCTGGACAGCCAATGGCTGTCCGGGCATGATGGGAGTTGTAGTTTTGCAACATCTGGAGGTCCGCAGGTTGGAGACCACTGCTCTACATTATATAAAACGTTTTTGCTAATGTCAGGTACACTTTAAGGAGGCAATAAGGTTTCTCATACATGTTAAATTGACAGCCCAATCTGAAAATGTTAGCAGGACTGGCCGACCATCTTTGGTGTATGGGGGCCTACTGACTCTTTCACTCTCAGATGTTGGTAGAGAGAGGGGTTGGAAATGTTTTTTGTATGTTTTTTGCTTTTGTACAGAGAAAACCCCACCGTTCAGCTGACGGCTATCTGAAACGTGTGGTCAGCAGTATAGGCTAAAGGGGTTATCCAGGAATAGAAACACAGAGCTGTTTTGTTCCAAAAAAACTAAAGCACCACACATTGAAATCTGCAGCATTAAATCCTGTGCATCAAATCTGCGCAGGATACCGTATGTGTGAATACACCTAAGGGTAGGGTCACACGTGCCGTAGTTTGCTGCGTATTTGCTGCTGCTTTTTTTCCTACCCATTGAAGTAGCAAAATCAGCCGTGTATTATGCTGCCCACTGACTTCAATGGGAAGGAAAATATGCAGCAGCTAATTCATATGTGACCCTACCCTAAGGATACGACTGAAATGATGAAAACCTCTTGTAACTGAGCTCACGTGTGGCAGTAAGCAAACATTGTGATTAGAGATGAGCGAACTTAAGGTAAATTCGATTCGTCACAAACTTCTTGGCTCGGCAGTTGATGACTTTTCCTGCATAAATTAGTTCAGCTTTCAGGTGCTCCCGTGGGCTGCAAAAGGTGGATACAGTCCTAGGAGACTCTTTCCTAGGAATGTATCCACCTTTTCCAGCCCACCGGAAAGCTGAACTAATTTATGCAGGAAAAGGCATCAACTGCCGAGCTGAGAAGTTCGTGACGAATCGAATTTACTGTAAGTTCGCTCATCTCTAATTGTGATAATGATATTGGTGATGGATTGATTTTTGGGGAGTCTCTCTGCTGGACCCTCTACTGATCAGGGAGGGAGTTGGGGTCAGCGATTAGACTTAAAACCTGATCTGTCAATAGGGGATAAGTGTCTGTCTTGGGGCAAACTTTTACCACCCCCCTCAGAGTTACATTTCAGTTCATGGTAACTTGTTTCCTCACTACTGCATTGATGCGCAGGCTTTGTATGATCTGTACATAAGAGACTGAATTTGATCAACTTTTACCTAATTTTCCCAAAGATAAGTACAAAATGTATATTCTCTTCACCTAACCCCTCCCCATCAGAAAAAAAAGTTATGAAGAAACATGTAGGGTATATGAAAGAAGGGCCTTTTCTTTGTATTTGAACAGTTTCTATTATGACTTAAAGCTGAGCAGTTTGGAGCTTTGTACAATGTACATCATTTAACTTGAATGGTCATGGTGCTGTATTAAGCTTTTTTTTTATTATTTTTGTTTTTATTTTTATTTTTTCCTTCTATAAAAATTCCCAATCAGTTGATGAGAAACATTCCAATGACGCCAGCAGCATGCTTCCACAGAATATCTTGTCGCAGACAAGCCGGCACAATGATAGAGACTACAGACTCCCCAGAACAGAGACTCACAGTAGTGCAGCCGCGGTGCAGCACACGGTTAAACCGGTGGTTCACCCTTCCGCTGCCCCAAGCACTGTTCCTTCTAGTACTTTTACAGTACAGCCTGATCACCCTCCTCCAAAAAAGTCATTTGACGCAAATGGAGCAGCGGCTTTATCGAAACTGCCTGTCCCTACATCTTCCATCCCAGCACAAAAATCGGACAGAAAAGGTAATGTGTGACACTGGGAATATATGCTATTGGGGGAGGGAAGGTGCTCTGCATACACGTGCAGCATATCTGCATCTTGTGCCAGTGAGTTAGACTTTATTCTGGGTTATGATCGCTGAACATATTTTCCACTTTTTGCTGTTAAGTGGCTGTAACGTCACTTGTATTACATAATAGTTAGCGTGGTGTTCATGCCAGGTTACATGGTTTGTTTTGGCAGAAGGACCTGACATACCTGCCGTGGTCTGCTCTGCCCATTTAAGATATTTTATATTTGGTTAAACACTGTTTAAACAAAATCCTATATTGTAACCACATGTATCTGCAGAGCTATTAGGTAGCATTGTCTGATATCTCACTGGCATGTTAGCTGGGAAGATAAAAACATTTGCTGTAAAATTGTGGTGTGTGTTGTGTGCCCTGTTTGAGGTCAGGACTGGAGGCATTGAAGAGCGAAAGTCAACAAAATGAGAAATTTCAGCACTCAAAGTTCTTTGATCCGAAAAGGGGTTTTCCCCATCATGACTACTATTTACCATATGCCGTCTTTAGGATTTGAAGCCATGCAGAGTTTTAATAATCTTTTGAAAGGATAATTATGCTTTGTTACATTATCTCTTCACAGTAGTAACAGGGCTCAATTATAGTAGAGAGACCAAAAATCACCTTAAGTGTGCCCAGCTATACAGTCATGGCCGTAAATGTTGGCACCCCTGACATTTTTCAAGAAAATGAAGTATTTCTCACAGAATAGGATTGCAGGAACACATGTTTTGCTATACACATGTTTATTCCCTTGTGTGTGTGTGTATTGGAACTAAACCAAAAAAGGAGGAAAAAATCAAATTGGACATAATGTCACACCAAACTCCAAAAATGGGCTGGACAAAATTATTTGCACCCTTAATTTAATATTTGGTTGCACACCCTTGGAAAAAATAACTGAAATTAGTCGCTTCCTATAACAATCAATAAGCTTCTTACACCTCTCAGCCGGAATGTTGGACCACTCTTCCTTTGCAAACTGCTCCAGTCTCTCTTATTGGAAGGTGCCTTTTCCCAACAGCAATTTTAAGATCTCTCCACAGATGTTCAATGGGATTTAGATCTGGGCTCATTGTTGGCCACTTCAGAACTCTCCAGCGCTTTGTTGCCATCCATTTCTGGGGCCTTTTTGACATATGTTTGTCATATGTTGTCCTTCTGGAAGACCCAAGAACTCAGACACAAACCCAGCTTTCTTACACTGGGCTGTACAGTGCGACCCAAAATCCATTTTGTAATCCTCAGATTTCATGATGCTTTTCACACATTCAAGGCACCCAGTGCCAGAGGCAGCAAAACAACCCCAAAACATCATTGAACCTCCACCATATTTCACTGTAGGTGCTGTGTTCTTTTCTTTGTAGGCCTCATTCTGTTTTCAGTAAACAGTAGAATGATGTACTTTACCAAAAAGCTCTATCTTGGTCTCATCTGTCCACAAGACATTTTCCCAGAAGGATTTTGGCTTACTCAAGTTCATTTTGGCAAAATGTAGTCTTGCTTTTATAGCGTTACATTTCATTTAAATGTCGACAGATAGTTCATGCTGACACTGATGCTCACTGAGCCTGCAGGACAGCTTGAAAATCTTTGGAACTTGTTTGGGGCTGCTTATCCACCATCCGGACTATCCTGCATTGACACCTTTCATCAGTTTTTCTCTTCCGTCCACGCCCAGGGATATTACCTACAGTACCATGGGTTGCAAACTTCTTGGTAATGTTGCGCACTGTGGACAAAGGCAAATCTAGATCTCTGGAGATGGACTTGTAACCTTGAGATTGTTGATATTTTTCCACAATTTTGGTTCTCAAGTCCTCAGACAGTTCTCTTCTCCTCTTTCTGTTTTCCATGTTTAGTGTGGCACACACAGACACACAATGCAAAGACTGTGAACTTCTGTTACTTGCCCCAGGTGAGTTTAAAAGAGCATCACATGCTTGAAACAATCTTATTTTTTCACAATTTTGAAAGGGTGCCAATAATTTTGTCCAGCCCATTTTTGGAGTTTGGTGTGACATTATGTCCAATTTGCATTTTTTTCCTCCCTTTTTTGGTTTAGTTCCAATACGCACAAAGGGAATAAACATGTGTATAGCAAAACATGTTACTGCAATCCTTTTCTGTGAGAAATACTTCATTTTCTTGAAAAATGTCAGAGGTGCCAACATTTACGGCCATTACTGTATTTCATTTTCTCCATTTTAGGAAGCTGACCAGAGTTGGGCTGTTTGCCAGTAGTACACACACGGCTTTCTTTCCCTTACTTCTCTGGCCAATCACAACACAGAACATACTCTCTATTGCTATATCCAGATGTGGTAAGGAAGTCTTAATTTACCAATGAGGAACCGTGTGGATCATCTTAAGCCAGGCTCAGCTTGCAGGTACACACAGCCAAGGCTTTCATAGTCTGTCTTCGCACGTGCGAGGCCTGACCCATTTCCATTCTTTTTTCCTCATCTAGCTGTTACTAGAGACTGGACATATTAGGCGTCCAAAGAGGGAATCAAAACATCATGGGGCAGCATAACAAGTATATAACAGCAATATTTAGACACAGGAGAATGTATTTTTATCATTGTCTATTTGAGCAGAAAAGTATAAAATTTGAAGGGAACCTGTCACCATGAGAATGCTATTTAATTTATGGGCATCATGTTATAAAGCAAGAAGAGCTAAGCAGATTGAGAGATAGATAGATAGATATAGAAAGTGGATGCACTCACCCGGGTATTTTGCTAGTAGACGTCTTTATTGAAATCTCCATAAAACGGTACAGCGGGTAGAGCAGCTGCGAGGCTGCTCCTCTGTGTCTACCCGCTGTACCGTTTTATGGAGATGTCAATAAAGACGTCCACTAGCAAAATACCCGGGTGAGTGCATCCACTTTCTTCTTGAACTGTGTGCCTTTGCTTGTCTACTTTGGAGTGCACGCCCGAGACAGGTTCCCAGGTTCAATTACTGGTGTCTTACATCCCAGACGGGGCTCATCACGGGCTGCAGTACCGGGCTCACCTGTTTCTAAGATTGATATATTTTTTTTGTGTGAAGTCAGTAGAACAGTGGACAGTGTTACTTACTCCACTGGATCCCTAAGCATGGAAAGATCAGAGATTTTAATCAATAAATGAAAAGTTATACTGAACCTTTTCCCGCAAAGATATATATCAATTTGCTCAGTTCTTCCAACTCTATAACACGTTGGTAGATCATACAACATGTACAATAGGACAGGTTCTCTTTTATTGTGGAGAGATCCCTCTACTTTTTTCTCTAAAGTGCTGCAGCCTCTTCATTGTAAGATCTGATGTAAGCAAAGTTTATGGTTGCACACTAACTTCATATTGGCTGTTCCAGCTATTAATGTAGTCCCATATCACCATTCCTTAGGATAGGCCATCAGTACCATATTAGATAATTGGATATTAGATTTATAGGGACAGAAGGTTGATCCAGGGATTTATTCTGACTGCTATATGATTTATTCTGACTGCCATATTGGAGTTAGGAAGGAATTTTTCCTCTGGATAAACTCAGTAGGGATTCATTAGGGATTTAGGTTGAACTTGATGGACTCTTATATTTTTTTTTCAACCTTATGAACGGTTACTATGTTACCACCTATAAGTCTTGTTACTATATATTTCAAGATAAATGCTCTTTATTTAAGTATAAAATCTTCAGTCACTTGCAGACTACACACCCCTTTTCAGTATGTAGCAAAGTAGTGGGAGACTTCAGTTACTTTAGCCCTTTACTTCCTCCCTGCTGAGAGAAAGCTGTAATGAAATCATTTAAATGTCTTACACAGCCAGGGAATCACAAGATGTCACCTTTTTATTTTTAGAGGGATCTTTCTAGTTATTGAAGTCCTGGGATCACTGCAGCATTGGCACATTGCTTCTTTCTCTAAGAGGGAAAGAGTCATGAGAATTATGATCTAGAATCCTTGGCTTTGTTGAATTGCAGACCAGCTGGCAGTTCCATTGTATCTCTTACATAAGAAAATATAACAACCTCTTTGGGGAGGAGAGATCAAAACCTGTGCAAATAAGTGGACCAGTTGTCCATAGCAACCAATATTTTCAGAGACCTTTTTAAAAATAAATAAAAAATAAGCAATCTGGTTTCTATGGGCAACTGGTCAACATAGAAACATATAAAAACATAGAATGTGTCAGCAGATAAGAACCATTTGGCCCATCTAGTCTGCCCAATAATCTGAATCCTATCAATAGTCCCTGGCCCTATCTTATATAAAGGATAGCCTTATACCTATCCCTATCTTATATGAAGGATAGCCTTATGCCTATCTCATACATGTTTAAAATGCTTCACTGTATTTGCAGCTACCACTTCTGCAGGAAGGCTATTCCATGCATCCACTACTCTCAGTAAAGTTATACTTCCTGATATTACTGCAGAAACCTTTGCCCCTCTAATTTAAAACTATGTCCTCTTGTGGTAGTTTTTCTTCTTTTAAATCTTCACTCCTTTACTGTGTTGACTCCCTTTATGTATTTAAAAGTCTCTGTCATATCCCATCTGTCTCTTCTTTCTTCCTTCTATATGTGTTAAGGTCCTTTAACCTTTCCTGTTTTTTTTTTTTTTCCCCTGCAATCCATGTACTAGTTTAGTATCTTCTCTGAACTCTCTAGAGTATCTATATCCTTTTGGAGATACGGCCTCCAGTACTGCGCACAGTACTCAAAGTAAGGTCTCACCAGTGTTCTGTACAGCGGCATGGGCACTTCCCTCTCTACTGCTTATACCTCTCCCTATATATCCAACTGGTAACAAGACCTTGCTCTGAATATTCTCCATTCACTACAACCCTCTGTTGTCTGTCATTCAGCCACTGCCTAATCCACTCAACAATATGGGAGTCCAAGCTCAATGACTGTAGTTTATTGATAAGTCTTCTATGTGGGAAAGTGCGAAAAGCCTTACTAAAATCTAGATGTGATGTCTACTGCCCCTCCGACATCTATTATTTTAGTCACCCAGTCAAAAAAAATCAATAAGATTAGTTTTACATCATCTCCCTGAAGTAACCCCATGTTGTTTTTCATCTTGCAAACCATGGGATTTTAGATGTTCCACAATCCTATCCTTATAGTAGGGTTTCCATTAATTTCCCCACTATTGATGTCAGACTTACTGGCCTATAGTTACCTGATTCCTCCTTACTACCTTTCTTGTGAATGGGCACAACATTTGCTAATTTCCAATCTTCTGGGACAACTCCTGTTACCAGTGATTGGTTAAATAAATCTGTTAACGGTTTTGCTAGCTCACCACTAAGCTATCTTAATAATTTTGGGTGTATCCCATCAGGCCCCTGTGACTTATTTGTCGTCACTTTAGACAGTAAACGTAGAACCTCTTCCTCTGTAAAGACACATGCATCAAACGATTCTTAAGTCTTCCTCCCTAATGGAGGTCCTTTTCCATCTTTTTCTTCTGTAAAAACTGAAGTATTCATTAAGGCAGTCGGCTAGCCCTTTATTGTCTTCTACATACCTTCCTTCCTTTGTTTTTAATTTAGTTAGTTCTTGTTTTAATTTCCTTTTTTCATTTATATATCTAAAGAATGTCTTATCCCCTTTTTTCACAGACCGAACTATTTTTTCTTCTGCCTGCACTTTAGAAGTTCTTATAACTTGCTTGGCTTCTTTCTGACTAGTCTTGTAGATTTCCCTATTGTCATTGCTCTGGGTTGTTTTATAATTACTAAATGTTAGCTTTTAGTTTTTTATGATTTTGGCCACTTCTGCTGAGTACCACAGTGGTTTCTTCTCTTTTCTGCATTTACTGACAAGTCTAATGCAGTTTTCTGTTTCCTTCAATAATGCGTATTTTAATTAGTCCCATTTCTCCTGGACTCCATGTAATCCATTTCAGTAGGTAGGGACTAGTTGATGACTAATCTCATTTCTGAAAAGTCTGTTTTTCTAAAATCTAAAACCTTTTTGTTTTTGTGTGGTGTGACTCTGCACAGGTTTTGATAAATCTCCCCCATGTCCTGAGGTGCCGGACTCTGCATAAAAGATCTGAGAGCACTTTAGTTATTTTTCACTGAAATGTACTTAAAATAAAAAGATATGAACAGTTCAAAGCAGTTGTTTGCCTTAATTTAATTTAAAATTGAATTTGTCCAAAAATCCTACTTTGTTGTGTATGAAGCCCCTAAGCAACTCTCACAGACTATATGTGTAGTATAATCCTGGGATCTGCTTTTGTATGTAGGGGCTTCACAACACGAGGGGTCATATGGTAGAACAGTGTTTCCCAACCAGGGTGCCCGGACAGCCTTTTGCATGCTGGGAGTTGTAGTTTTGCAACAGCTGGAGGCACCCTGGTTGGGAAACACTGTGGTAGAGAGCGTTCTGACTGCAGGGTCTGAGGTGATTTGTAGTCTGTAGTAGACACTCGGGATGATTTTGGGCATTATCGGTATCGGCAATTACCATGCTGATAATGCCCCGCCCATCGCTGCGCTGTTCTTGTATAGCTGGTGATACACTTAGGCTATGTTCTCATCTGTGTTGGATTCCGATCGTGCTAAACAGACTCTAGAAGGACCCCTTCAAAAGTTAGTGGGCGACTGTTTCTTGTCCCTAAACTGAGTCTGTGACATTGGTCCCTAATGGAGCCTCTGGCGCTCATGTGCATGAAGCCTTACATTCAAAGTAAAAGGTCTAAAAAGCTGTAAGGGCCGATTCATACGCCAGAATTTCCAAGAGGAATCCTGCGGAAGAATTCTACTTGGAAATTCCTGAACAGCAGCCTCCCATAGTTTTCATTAGGATTCTACTGCACCGTGCACACATATTAAAGTTCTGTACTCCGCTTACTAAATGCTGCATACGGAATGTCCACCCGGAGTTTTTCCATGTAAATGGGCCTTGGAAGTATTGAAGGAATGGGATTCTAGAGATTTTTTTCTCTCTAGTTACACTCTGCTTGTACTTAGGGGTACGCCACTGGAAAACATTTTTATTTTATTTTTTTAATCAACTGGTGCCAGAAAGTGTAACAGATTTGTAAATGACTTCTATTTAAAAATCTTAATACTTGCAGTACTTATCAGCTGCTGTATGCTACAGGGAAAGTGCTTTTCTTTTTAGAATTTCCTTCCTGTCTGACCACAGTGCTCTCTTGACACCTCTGTCCATTTTAGGAACTGTCCATAGCAGGAGAGGTTTGCTATGGGGATTTTCTCCTTCTCTGGATTGTTCCTGATATGGACAGAGGTGTCAGCAGAGAGCACTGTGGCCAGACAGAAAGGAAATTCAAAAAGAAAAGCACTTTCCCTGTAGCATACAGTAGGTGATTAGTACTGGAAGGATTAACCCCTTCCCACTATAGGACGTATGCATATGTCCAAGCATCCGACACGTTCGCTCAATTGGACGTATGCATACGTCCTAGCGATCTCTGGCACTGCCACGGGCTGTGCAGGATATCGACGACAGGACCCGGCTGTCAATCACAGCCGGAGTTCCGCCGGATCCGCGATCGCGCCGGTCCCAGCAGCATTAACCCCATAGATGCCGTGATCAATCCTGATCACGGCATCTATGGTGTTGACAGGGGGAGCGCTCTCCTCCTGTTCTCCAACGGCGGCGCTGCGATACAATCGTGGCTCGCTGTTGGTTTCTATGGCAGCAGGAGGTCAGATCATGACCTCCTGTCTGCCTGCTACAGAAGCCTGTGAGATCCAGCCAGAGTGTCTGCAGCTCATCAGGTTATACTGTGCTGCAGTACAAATGTATTGCATTATAGTATAACCTGTAAAAAGTATAAAAAATAAAATAAAAAGTTCTTCAATAAAAGTATGAAGTGTAAAAAAAATGTAATAAATAAATAAAAATGCCCCTTTCCCAATAAAAGCCCTGTATTATCATCAAAAACACAAATCATATACATAATAAATATTGCCATGTCCATAATAACGTGTACTATAAAACTATAATGTAAATTATCCTGCACTGTGAACGCCGTAAAAAAAAAAACATGAAAAAAGGTGCAAAATTCGCCAATTTTGGTACAAATAGCGGAATAAAAAAAGATCAAAGGGTAGCACAAAAATGGTAACGATAAAAAGTACAGCTCGTCCCGCAAAAAACAAGCCCTTAGTCAATGGCGTGGGACGAAAAATAAGTTACGGCTGTTGGAAAATGAATGGCAGAAAAATATTTTTTGCTCAGAAAAGGAAAAAGAACATAGAAAGTTATATAAAATGGGTATCGCCATAATCGTACCGACCCACAGAATAAATATAACATCACTTTTACTGCACAGTGTACACCATAAAAAAATGCCAGAAATTTTCAGTTTTTTCACAATATTTTGAAGTTTTTCACAAAAAATGCTTCATGTGTCAACAAAAATCCACCAGTTATATAAAGTACAATATGTCACGAAAAAACTCTCAGAATCGCTCTGCTCAGAAAAAGCGTTCTAAAGTTATTACCATTTATAGAGATACATGTCAAATAAAAAAAGAGCATGGTCCTAGAGGTAAAAAATGGGTCGGTCCTTAAAGGACAACTGCAGCGGTATGACACTTATCCCCTATCCACAGGATAGGGGATAAGTGTTTGATCGCGGGGGGTCCGACCGCTGGGACCCCCCTCGATCTCCCTAATGGGGCGCCGCCATTAGCGCCCATGGTGATGTAGCGTCGACCTAGAGGTCGACGGTGATGCCCAGTCTCCTCCCCGTCCCCATACAGTTCTATGGGGGATGCATTCGTGCCTCCCCGCCTCTTCCATAAAGATGTATGGAGGAGGTGTGACGGCCGCAACGTCATGCTGTGGCTGGCACACCCCCTGCACGGGAGAGCCGCAGCCCCGTACAGGAGATCGCCGGGGGCCCCAGCGTTCGGACCCCCCGCGATCAAACACTTATCCCCTATCTTGAGGATAGGGGATAAGTGATTGTACCGCTGCAGATGTCTTTTAAGGGGTTAAGATTTTTAAATAGAAGTAATTTACAAATCTGTTTTACTTTCTGGCCCCAGTTGATTTAAAGTACAACCTTTTCCAGTGGAGTGCCCCTTTAACAGAGTAAATATTTACTACATTGCAGCCGGCTGTTATGCCCTGCAAGATACTGTCTGCGTGTATAGAGGGGACGGATATATACTATACTGTATATCCAGCATCCATATTTGTGTGATCTCGCTAATCTCTAAGGGTCTATTCACACAACAGAATTCCACCTGAAATGAAAGCCCACTACACTTCTATGGGATTCCGCACTCCTGTTGACACTACGGAAATCCCTCAGAGTGCGGAATCCCATAGAAGTGTAGTGGGCTTTCATTTCGGGTGGAATTCCGCCATGTGTATAGATCCTTAGTTGCAGACCAAGGGATGGCTTAGAAGCATACATACACTTGAAGGGGTACTCTGCCCCTAGACATCTTATCCCTTATCGAAAGGATAGGGGATAAGATGTCAGATCGTGGGGGTCCCGCTGCTGGGGACCCCCTGGATCTTGGCTGCAGGACCCACATGTTGCGGTTTCTGGAAACGCTGGAGGCTTCTGCTCCCGACCACGGTGACGTGAGATCGTGACGTCACAACTCTGCCCCCGTGGGATGTCATGCCCCGCCCCTCAATGCAAGTCTATGGGAGGGGGTGTGACATTCATCACACCCCCTCCCATAGACTTGCATTGAGGGGCGGGGCATGACGTCCCATGGGGGCAGAGTCGTGACGTCATGATCTCACGTCACTGTGGTCGGGAGGCAATTAGGATGAGAGCCTCCAGCACTGCCGGAAGCTGCAACAGGTGGGTCCTGCAGCCGAGATCCCGGGGGTCCCCAGTGGCGGGTGCCCCACGATCTGACCTCTTATCCCTTATCCTTTTGATAGGGGAAAATGATGTCTAGGGACTATGAGAACTGTAGATTCCAAGTGGGGTTTTAGTACTCTCAGACCACTGCTCTAGGATGATGATCTGAAACAAACAGGTTTCGTAGAAAAAAAATCCTTTTTTTTTTTTTTCTATAATGAATTGCTGATAAATGTTTGTGGCCTTTGGAAGAATTTACATTCACCTTCTGATTTCCAGCAACAAGGGTGAGTGCTGTCATTGACGGGGTTCTAGCTATTGGATTGTTCATGTTTCAATGTTCACTCACTGCAGATGAGCCAGAGGCGAACATCATGTGCCTTACAGCTTGGCCTTAAGGGAGGAGATTCCTGCTCATTGATAGTAAAGATGAGCGAACTTCCAGTAATTCCATTCATCACCAACTTCTCGGCTCGGCAGTTGCTGACTTTATCCTGAATAAATGAGTTCAGCTTTCAGGTGCTCCGGTGGCTGGAGACTCTTTCCTAGGACTGTATCCACCTTTTCCAGCCACCGGAGCACCTGAAAGCTGAACTAATTTATGCAGGATAAAGTCGGCAAACGCAGAGCCGAGAAGTTTGTGACGAATCGAATCTCTGTAACTTCGCTCCTCTATAATTGATAGCTATTTACAGGGAGCATTTCCCTTAGTCTCATGAATATTAACTTAAGGAACTGTCCAGAGCAGGAGAAAATCCCCATAGCATACCTATGCTGCTCTGGAGAGTTCCTGACACAGACAGAGGTGTCAGCAGAGAGCACTGTGGACAAGACAAAAGAAATTTTAAAATAAAAATTTCTTCTGTAGCATACAACTGCTAAAAAGTACTGGAAGGTTAAAGATTTTTTAATAGAAGTAATTAACAAATCTGTATAACTTTCTGACATTAGTTCTTTAAAAAAAAGAAAAGTTTTCCACCGTAGTACCCCTTTAAGGGATGTGTGGACTGTAATTGAATGGTTACAACTGAATCCTGTTATGTCTAAATCGTACTTGTCGTTTCAGGTGACTTTTCAGGATAATCTGTGTGTGTATACATGAAAAGCACAACTATTTTGGCCAATATATAACTTGTATATGGCATTTTCACCAGATTTTTGCTCTGCGGGCTTCATCTGTAATTGACAGTTCAAGAGCTGGTGGTCAGAGCCTAACATCTATGGCTCTGATAAAGCAGTAGTAAGTAGTCAAGACTTGCAGAGACATTAAGATATTAGGTAAAACCACTACTGTAAAGGACTTGGGGGTTCTGGTGGACAGTGAGCCTGACTGCAGTGATGAGTTCTAGGCAACAGATGGCTTAAAAGGTTTAAAAAGTCACTGGATGTATGAGGAGAAGCATAGAGGCTCGTGACGGACATAGTTTTGCCTCTGTATAAAGCATTAGTCAGACCAAGTATTGTGTGCAGTTTTGGGCACCTGTATATAAGGAGGACATGGCTGAACTGGAGAGGGTGCAGAAGTGATATTGATGGTATGGGAGGATTACAGGACCAAGACTGGTTATCAAGATTGGGTCTATTTAATTTGGAGAAAAGACGTCTTAGGGACGATCTGATTACAATGTACAAATATATGAATGGACAGTACAGAGATCTTTCTAGAGATCTTTTTATACATAGGCCGATAACCTTGACAATGGGCATCCTCTATGTCTAGAGGAAAGAAGGTTTCACCATCATCACAGACTGAGATTCTTTACTGTAAGAGCAGTGAGACTATGGAACACTCTGCCACATGATGTTGTGATGTCTGACTCAATAAACATTAAAAGCAAAAAATGGTGAGCACATCCTACACAACTATTTTATATATCGTAGTACACAGGTGTGAGCTGCTGCGGCTGAACTACAAGTACAAACAAAAGAATTACAGCAGCACACTGCTAGCGCTAAGCTATATTTGTGATAGAACATTGTTTTCCTTGCAATACTGCTATAGAGAAAAGTAGAGGTTCTTACTAGGGATCGACCGATTATCAGTTTGGCCGATATTCACGATTTTGGACGTTATCGGTATCGGCAACAACCAATAATCCAATAATGCCCCGCGCCGCACCCCCCACCACTGAATTGTGCCGCAGCACGATGCGGTGGTGGGGGTGTGGTGCGGGGCATTATCGGTTTATCGGTCGATCCCTAGTAAGAACCTCTACTTTTCTCTCTAGCAGTATTGCAAGGAAAAAAGTGTTCTATTAAACGCACATCTTAGCAGTGTGCTGCTCTAATGCTTTTGTTTGGCCTGGATGCTTTTCTGGAAAAATATCTTACAGGTTATGGATACTAGGTTTATGTTGATAGAACATTCATACAGAGATTTATTCTGATGCCATACTGGAGTCGGGGAGGAGTTTTTCCTCTGTCATGGGGCCACTGGCATGAGCCTCATGGAGGTTGGTTGCCTTCCTCTGGATCAACACAGTAGGGTTTTAGGTTGAACTTAATGGATTCTTGTATTTTTGTTTTTTTCCAACCTTACAAACTGTTACTGTGTAGGTGGAGATGTCCACAGGGTTGTCTCTTTGTAGCCTGTGTGTGTGTTCCCAGTCAGTCACCCCTCCAAATAGACTTGTATTGCTTGAAATCTTATTCCTGAGTGAGCTTCCTTATTTGTTTGTTCTGCTGATCTGTGCTAAGTTTATTGAAAAGACAGCGTCTTTTTAAGGTGAACCTTTCAGGTACGGATTTTCAGAGCTCAGGGGAAAAGAAGCTGCATTCTCCCTTTCTCCTATATGTTCGGCCCACCCACTGTGCAATGAGTTCTTCCTGAGAGAAGATGTTTAGGCATGTTGAATAACCAACTAAATCTGCATGTTTGGACCAACTTCCTCTAATATCTATGTACTTTTTATGAGTCCGTATTATGGCTTGTGTGGGCTCCACTCCCTGTGTAGGTATTGTGGTCCATTAATGCTAGCCTCCAGTGATCCACTTAAAAAAAAAAAGTTAGCTTTTGCACATTAGTGCATAGTCATATTTCTTATCTTGCATAAAAAAAAATTAAATAAAAATTAATAGTGAAAAAGAACTATACTATGCTGCAATTACTGGGGGGTTACAAGCTGTGTCTCTTTAAAGCAGTGTTTTCCAAACAGTGTATCCTTAGCTGTTTCAAAACTACAATTCCCAGCATGCCCAGAAATGTCAGTGCATGCTGGGAGTTGTAGTTTTGCAACAGCTGGAGGCCACAGCGCTCTGATACCCCCCCCCCCCCCCCCCCGATAACTTTTTCTGTACTGTCGGGCATGAGACTTCTTCTTTAAGGGTAACTAGTTTCATTTGAATGGGTCCGCGGGCATTCTGGAAATCTGACACTACTGTAGACTGTCCGCAGACCCATTTAAATGAATGGTTGTGTAACTTCTAGCTGGTTGCCTGCAGTGGAAACCCGTTTGTAGATACTAGTGTGCGAATGCACCTTTTAAAGGCAATGTTGCTAGTCCTGGGATTACAGCAGCATAGGCACTGATTTAAAAAAAATAGGTCTGTTTATTTTAATGGAATAGTGAATAAGTGGCTAGTAGGAACAAGGACTGTGGCTTAGCTGCCACAAATCTGTAACATGGTAAATAACAAACACCTGTTAGTGAACTGTGCAGTATCTGAGTGAATTGGCAGTGCCTTCACCTCACTACTTTTTCACTACTTTGAACATTTTTGTTAGCAGTTTATCTTGTTTCTAAGGGTATGTTTACACAGGCATATTTCCTTTCTAGTCCTGTGATTACAGCAGCATAGGCACTGATTTCTAAGGGTATGTTTACACAGGCATATTTCCTTTCAAACAATAGAAACATGAGTCGGCAGATAAGAACCATTTGGCCCATCTAGTCTGCCCAATAGTTGCTAGTCCTGTGATTACAGCAGCATAGGCACTGATTTAAAAAAAAAAAGGTCTGTTTATTTTAATGGAATAGTGAACAAGTGGCTAGCAAGCTAGTAGGAACAAGGACTGTGCCTTAGCTGCAATAAATCTGTAACATGGTAAATAACAAATAGCTGTTGGTGAACTGTGCAGTATCTGCAGCACAGATGGCTGAGAGTTGTGCACTACAGCGCTCTGTTCCCTTCAGGGGGGCTCTGTTCGCACAGAACACTGCAGGATTTAACTTTAAATCTGTAACATGATCGACTGTTACTTTGATTCTTTAAGAGTAGTGTCCGAAATAAGGTCAGTTGAGTGAATTGGCAGTGCCTTCACCTCACTACTTTTTCTCTACTTTGAACATTTTTGTTAGCAGATTATGTTGTTTCTAAGGGTATGTTAACACAGGCATATTTGCTTTCAAACAAGCAGCATGTATCCAGCTGCTAGTTTGACGGGGACAGGCTATCTTCAGCAGATTTTAAGCCGCTGAGATTCTGTCGCAAGCCCTTTTGACTTTGATGGGGTCTGTGGCGGATTTTTCGCTGCTGAAAATTTGCTTCGGAGAGCCCATCTCCATTTATACTTGAATTTAAAAGTACGCATGTGTGAAGATACCTACATTGCTCAAAAAAATAAAGGGAACACTTAAGCACAATAATGTAACTCCAAGTCAATGACACTTCTGTGAAATCACACTGTCCACTCAGGAAACAACCCTCATTGACAATCAATGTCACATGCTGTTGTGCAAATGGAACAGACAACAGGTGGAAATTATAGGCAATTAGAAAGACTTCCCCAATACAGGAGTGGTTCTTCAGGTGGTGACCATAGACCACTTCTAAGTTCCTATGCTTCCTGGCTGTTTT
This sequence comes from Hyla sarda, assembly GCF_029499605.1. Lineage (NCBI taxonomy): Eukaryota > Metazoa > Chordata > Amphibia > Anura > Hylidae > Hyla > Hyla sarda. The sequence goes on from NC_079193.1 coordinate 43,482,614, forward strand.
GGTCTCTTTTGAATTCTGGCGGTGCTTTCACTCTAGTGGTAGCATGAGATGGAGTCTACAACCCACACAAGTGACTCAGGTAGTGCAGCTCGGATGGCACATCAATGCGAGCTGTGGCAAGAATGTTTGCTGTGTCTGTCAGCATAGTGTCCAGAGAATGGAGGCGCTATCAGGAGATGTGGAGGAGGCTGTAGGAGGGCAACAACCCAGCAGCAGGACCGCTACCTCCGCCTTTGTGCAAGAAGGAGCAGGAGGAGCACTGCCAGAGCCCTGCAAAATGACCTCCAGCAGGCCACAAATGTGCGTGTGTCCACTCAAAAGTCATAAATAGACTCCATGAGGGTGGTATGAGGGCCCGACATCCACAGGTGGGGGTTGTGCGAACAGCCCAACACCATGCAGGACGTTTGGCATTTGCTAGAGAACACCAAGATTGGCAAATTCACCACTGGAGCCCTGTGCTCTTCACAGATGAAAGGTTCACACTGAGCACATGTGACAGACGTGACAGAGTCTGGAGACGCTGTGGAGAACGTTCTGCTGCCTGCAGCATCCTCCAGCATGACTGTTTTGGTGGGGGGTCAGTAATGGTGTGGGGTGGCATTTCTTTGGGGGCTGCACAGCCCTCCATGTGCTTGCCAGAGGTAGCCTGACTACCATTAGGTACCGAGATGAGATCCTCAGACCCCTTGTGAGACCATATGCTGGTGCGGTTGGCCCTGGGTTCCTCCTAATGCAAGACAATGCTAGACCTCATGTGGCTGGAGTGTGTAAGCAGTTCCTGCAAGAGGAAGGCGTTGATGCTATGGACTGGCCCGCCCGTTCCCCAGACCTTAATCCGATTGAGCACATCTGGGACATCATGTCTCGCTCCGTCCACCAACGCCACGTTGCCCCACAGACTGTCCAGGAGTTGTCGGATGCTTTAGTCCAGATCTGGGAGGATATCCCTCAGGAGACCATCCCCCACCTCATCAGGAGCATGCCCAGGCGTTGTAGGGAGGTCATACGGGCACGTGGAGGCCACACACACTACTGAGCCTCATTGTGACTTGTTTTACGGACATTACATAAAGTTGGATCATCCTGTAGTGTGGTTTTCCACTTTGATTTTGAGGGTGACTCCATATCCAGACCTCCATGGGTTGATAAATTTGATTTCCATTGATAATTTTTGTGTGATTTTGTTGTCAGCGCATTCAACTATGTAAAGATGAAAGTATTTCATACGATTAGTTCATTCATTCAGATCTATGATGTGTTGTGTTAGTGTTCCCTTATTTTTTTGAGCAGTGTATAAGGGGTGCAGCTCCACAGCCTATTGAACTCCCAAACGTAGTAGAGTTCAGTACTCAGCATTGTAAGTCCCATGGACAGTGAATGGAGCTGTGGCCAAGCGTACGCACTGCTGCTCCAATCACATAGAATAATTGGCCTCTGCTCTTTTTGTGATTGGTTCACTCACACCTATCCTGCCATATGGGAATATACCCTTAGGGTCTTCTCACACCTAAGCTGCCATATGCATGGGAATATACCCTTAGGGTCTTCTCACACCTACCCTGCCATATGGTAATATACCCATAGGGTTCGCTCACACGTACCCTGCCATATGGTAATATACCCATAGGGTTCGCTCACACGTACCCTGCCATATGGTAATATACCCATAGGGTTCGCTCACACGTGCCCTGCCATATGGGAATATGCCATTTAGGGGTACGCTTTACTGTGAAAATATGTAGTGAAATATGCACCTGTGAACATACCCTTTAAACTGAAGATTTCAGTTTTTTTTTTCTCTTTACAGTTGCTTTACAGAAATAAAAACTACATTGCCACTTTCATTCAACTGTTTACCTCTAAAGAGGATTTTTCCTCAAGTTTTCAGGTTAAGGTTTTCATGGGGTGGCGGTGCGGTGATCCACCCACTGGACCACCAGGTATGGTTTAAATGTCCCTTTAGACGCCGCTGTCAACTTTGACAGCGGCGATCTAAAGGGTTAATAGCCGCCCACGGCGATCGCCACATGTCGGCTATTAACACCGACCCTCAGCTATAGGAATGAGCCAGCTCGTCCTTAGACGACAACTGGTTAATATTCCCTTAACTCCTTTTAAAGTTTTTAATAGACTAATACTATCAATGAGTAACAGGGTCAGTATTCATCTAACATCAGAGGGCAGCATTACAATGAATGGTAACACCTCTTTTACAATGGTAGACAGTAGTACGACATTGACAGTGGGTGGGGGGGGGGGGCAGCTTGGCTTCTCTCATTCCTTGTGTGTCACCCAGATGATGCTCAATTACATGGACCTCGTAACTTCTATAGTCTTAAGACAGTGTTTTGCAACCAGGGCGCCTCCAGCTGTTGCAAAACTACGACTCCCAGCATGCCCGGACAGCCTTTGGCATGCTGGGAGTTGTAGTTTTGCAACAGCTGGAGGCACCCTGGTTGGGAAACACTGGTCTAAGAAGACTTTCCGGTCACTGACTCACTTCACATACTCCAGGGGAGATTCACAGAAAAATAAAATTACCTCACGCTAAGTGGGTACAAGGTGTCCAACTACTTTCCTCAGGTTTACCAATATTTCAACTAGGCCGAGCTGGTGTCATACAGCCAACGCGTGTTAGTACTGTGCCTCTGTTTCCTCTGCTGCCATTTTGTTTCTGGACAATCAGTAGTAAAGTTCTTTTAAAAGGTGGTCAGCAAAAAGTTGCCAGGCATCTCTTGCCCATGTGGACGTGGCATCCTCCATGTTAATCTTGTAACATATTGCCATTTTGTTTAAACCACAAATGATCAGTCAGTTGTGATAATCGGATGGCTGGCACGGTTATTGTTGTGCATACAGCAGTGCTATCGGCACCTCCCCTGACAAATAGAACTTTAGGTTTTCAGTGATCAACACTAGGTACACATTGGCCCTCATTTACTATTGCAAACCCGACATGTTTTGTCGGGTTGTGCGCCAGATTCTGTCGCATTGCGCCTGAAATTCTGTCTGCGCCAGATTTTGCGCCAGAATTGAAAAAACCCCGACTAACTCCATTTTGCTAAGAGAACCCGAAAAGAGGCGTGGCCACTGAGAAAAGGGGCGTGTTCTCAGAAAAGGGGCGTGTTACTGACATTTTAACAAAAACCCAACATATTTACTAAGGTTTCAACATAAAATGTGGTGGATTTGAGCTGAGGAAAACCCGACAGATCAGAGCATGTAAAAAAAAAAAAAAAGCAAAGTGTAGGGAAAAATGGAAAATGTAGGAAAACCTTAGTAAATACCGCGGAAAATAAATTGTAGGGAATTAAAACCCACAAAGAAACCTACACAACATTCTTAGTAAATGAGGGCCACTGATTTTATAAGACTATATGGCTGATGTGTGGAAGGGAGGAAAGTGACCTCACACTTTCAAGCATGAAACTGTGGGATGTGTAGTTTAGAGAACAAAACCCAACAGGAAATACCCAGTTCTGGCAGGTAAGTACTAAAATCACCTTATGGTGGATAACCCCTTTAATTTTATTTTCCTACCACGTTGCATCTTTAGATCCAGTGCAGACCTATGGGCCTTCATGTTATCAAACTACTTAAACATTCCTTGTAGCTTGATCCCCACGGTCTCGCTTGCTTTCCTCTACATTTGCTGATACGTATATTTAGTGAGAAATGGAGGACAAAAGGCAGGATGACTACACAAGACTTGCTTGGCTGTGTATGATACTATGGCGACACATAGGTCTGCATAGGAGATTTAGTAGGAGATTTTGCTACATTTTATAATTTTAGATACAAGGGGATGATAAATATACAGAAATGATTTCCAGGAAGTAATCAATATACATGAGAATACTTTATTTTTCGTGAGAGTGATTGAGAGATGTATATGGCTGTAGGAGACACAACCATAAAATTTAGTAAAATTCCTACAGCAGTGTTTCCCTACCCAGGTGGCTACAGCTGTTGTTCGTCTGTCTGGGCATGCTGGGGGTTGTAGTTTTGCAACAGCTTGAGCCACCCTGGTTGGGAAACACCAACCTACAGTCACCACTAGAGGCAGTGTTCAGCATACATTTATTAAAGCTGTGTACATATGCTTTATTGCGAACATCCAGTGAGAATATAATCATTGAAGTTATAAAAAATATCATTATCATTGTAGAAGTAAATAGTATGCGACATGTCAAACCAAGCATTTTGTAAAGATGTCTATATCTAACATGTATCCCCCTTTATTTCCACAGACTCAACATCTTCTGACAAGCCATCCTGTACTACTCCCTCCACATCATCTGCCCCTGGAATAAATCCCTCTTCTGCTCCTCCTGCCTCCTCCTCCTCGTCTTCTACAGTCCCGGTGTCACCGGTGCCACAATCACCAATTCCTTCACTATTGCAGGACCCCACTCTCCTGCGACAGCTACTTCCTGCCTTGCAAGCCACTCTTCAGATTAATAATTCTAGTGTGGATATCTCCAAAATCAATGAAGGTATCAAACATTCTTCATTCATTGTTACTTTTCTTGTTTATATGTTTGTGTTATGTTGGGAGAAACCTCTTTATTTTCTACACTTTGCGAATTTTTAAGCCCTGGTAACTTATATGGTAAACTGGAGATCAGGCTTGTGGGCACGTGATGACTTTAAATCACTCATAAAGGCATAAGTGCTCTACATCTTACACCCCTAAACATCTTAACTCCTATCCAAATGATAGGGGATAAGATGTGTGATCGTGGGGTTCCGACCGCTGGGACCCCTGTAATCTCCAGCACTGCACCCTAGTTATCCGGTGCACGAAGCAAACTCTGCTCCATACCGGATTACGAGCAACCACATTTGTCACGCCACCTTCATTCACGTCTGTGGGAGGAGGCATGACTATGTACTAACCGTCAAGCCCCCTTCCATAGACGTGAATGAAGGGGGAAATGGGTCAAAGCTTCGTGTTCATGAAGTTCTAGGACGGCAGGACCCCCTGCAATCAGACATCTTAATATGTCTAGGGGTGAAGTACCCCTTTAAACATATTTGGTATCGCCACATGACTAATTATCTGATCTATTTAAAATATAACCTTTGGTAAAAAAAAAAATACATAATGCCTAAATTGCAGATTTTTGGTCACTTCATATACCCGAATTTATTTTATTTTATTTTTGTATAAAAAGCTAATGACACCAATTAAAAACTACAAATCACAGCGCAAGAAACAAGCCTTAATTTATCACCATATATGGAAACATTGCCGCTTGTTCTATTTGGTGTTCTGTTTACAATTTCACCCCACAAATAAATAAATATATATATATATATATATATATATATATATTATAAAAAAAAAAAACATTTTCTTTGGCTTTACCGTACATTTTGTGGTAAAATGAGTGATTAGTACAAATAGTCTCGCAAACAACAAGCCCTATAGATGACAAATTGGAATAGTTAAGGATTTTAAAAAGCAAGTCGGGAAAAATGAAAATGCAAAAGTCTTAAATATGGCTTGGTCATTTAAGTTTTTTAATATAATGGGTTTTTTATTTTATTTATTTGTGTATGTTATGTAGAAGGTGTGACAAATAACCCAGCAAAAGCATAGGAAAGAGCGAGCCCTGTGCAGTTTGCTCTAGTTGCAAAAATACAATTTCCATGTGTTGTCTGCTTATGGTGGAAGTTGTCCTTTTGCAACAGCAGGAGACCCACAGGTTGGGTAACATATTTTCAAAATATATGTGTATTCACTAAATCCCCAGCATTTTTGTCATGTTAGTGTATAGAACAGCTCATCATGGCCGTCATTAGATACTCTCCATTTATAAAATTCACTTGCTGTGTTTGTAGTGTAGGGAAAATACTTATACATTATTTTAGAGATTTTTTTCTTCTGCATTCTTTAGTTTGGATTATCCATATAAGTGCTCTGTATCATAGATCCTTTACGAGGGGAAAAATGTGGTTTTGCTGCCATCTAGTGGCAGGATTTGTTTATTGTTCTCTGTTACCTGAAGCACATGACTTTCATTTTCACTTTACATCAGGCGGCTTTGGTTTTATAGGCATTTTGCTTGTGGCATTTGTTTGTATGCATCTTACTTACTAAATATTATAACTTAGATGTATGTTTCAGTCCTTACAGCTGCTGTGACACAGGCCTCTCTACAGTCTATACTACACAAGATCATCACTGCTGGGCCATCCGCTTTCAACATCACATCTTTAATCTCCCAAGTTGCACAGCTGTCCGCACAAGGTGAGCATAGCCCCCCTAGTCTTACTAGGGATAATTTAGAATAGTTACATCCAGTATCAATCCCAGCTGGCTATATATATATATATATATATATATATATATATATATATATATATATATATATATATATATATATTTGACCCATATCTTATAGTGGTTATCTTGGTATTGGTTCATGACGTCTGCAGCTCTTAGTATTGTTGGGTGTTGTGAAATAAAAGCTGTAATTTTATTTTCTTATAAAATTTTCAGCAACACAGTCCAATCAGTCTCCCATGTCTCTGACATCTGATGCCTCCTCACCGAGATCATACGTGTCTCCCCGAATCAGCACACCGCAGACTAATACCGTTCCTCACAAACCGTTAATGAACACAACGTCTGTATCTTCACAGCCAAAGGTAATAGCACGTCCTATGTCCTTCTCATTGTCTACTGGAGTGTTTCCCCAACCATGGTGCCTCCAGCTGTTGTAAAACTACAACTCTCAGCATGCTAGGAGTTTAAGTTTTGCAATAGCTGGAGGCGCCCTGCTTGGGAAACACTGGTCTATTGAGCCATGGTACAAGACTAGTAATAAGAACCCACCTAGTACCCCTCCCTCCAGACTGGGGTCGCTTTCTATGGAAGCTGCTGCTGGTAAAACTAAACTATACAAATTAGCGGAGTATATATGAGGGCATTTTTAAGGCTTTGCCAAAATGCTGAATTTTTGGAACCTAGGTTTTCCGACATATAAAATGATCTTGTTCATTTCTATGTAGGCCAATACCGCAGTTGGTGCTAAGCAAGGACCATCTACACAGACTGTAACTCAGCAGGCTGCGACCGCTGACAAACCCCAAGGACATGAACCCACTTCCCCCCGAAACCTTCAACGACAAAGGTAAAATTCCCAGTGCCTATAGACTTACTTACACGTTAGCTCGGTAAAGAGGCATGTAATTTTTTTCTTCAAGAGGCGTTGGATGCACCGTCTCAGCCCATTGTAAACTTGCTGCACTTAATACTTAAAGTTTGTGTAGTAGTGCACATATTTATTTTTATTATTTGAAAAGGTTCCTCTGAGGTATACTTAAAGGGGTATTCCAGGCAAAAACTTTTTTTTATATATCAACTGGCTCCGGAAAGTTAAACAGATTTGTAAATTACTTCTATTAAAAAATATTAATCCTTACAATAGTTATTAGCTTCTGAAGTTGAGTTGCTGTTTTCTGTCTAACTGCTCTCTGATGACTCACGTCCCGGGAGCTGTGCAGTTCCTATGGGGATATTCTCCCATCATGCACAGCTCCCGGGACGTGACCTCATCATTGAGCAGTTAGACAGAAAACTTCAGAAGCTAATAACTATTGGAAGGATTAAGAATTTTTAATAGAAGTAATTTACAAATCTGTTTAACTTTCCAGAGCCAGTTGATATATAAAAAAAAGGTTTTGCCTGGAATACCCCTTTAAGGAATGTTCCCTGACTTCTACTTCAGATGTATGCCAATGTATAGGCAAAGGGCGGCATCAATCTGTCATCGTCTCTGCCACATTGTTTACTATATTTTTTCTTTACAAAGTAAAAAAAAATGTATACTTTCCTATAAAGATTTACCAACCCATTGCATGCCAAAGGACACTCTTGTCATACTCTAGGTACATATAGGCTTATGTGCATGTAGGGAAATTCTGCTGCATATATCACTAATGTTGCATCAACAATATGGGAATAGTCTTGGTTAACTGAACAGCCCTTTTCAGAATAAAGCCTCCCAGGCTTTACCTGTTCACACCTATCTAAATGAATACTCATCTTTTACATGGTGGCAAGAGTCTACCAGAGCAGGGAGTCTTACTTTTAAATGACTTTATGCTACTAAAAAGTAAGGCTCCCTGCTCTGGTAGACTCTTGCCACCATGTAAAAGATGAATATTAATTTACAAGTAAAAGCAATAGAGGACAGCACCTGATACAACCGCTGTGCAGGCGACCATCTGGAATGCCACTTCAGAAAAACCTCATAGAAAAAAAAGTTCAGGGTCACAGCATGCTTGATGAAGGCCAAGTGTAGCCGAAATGTTGTATATTGGGGACCTGAAATAAACCAGATTTAATCAAGATCTATATCAGTGTTTCCCAACCAGGGTGCCTCCAGCTGTTGCAAAACTACAACTCCCAGCATGCCCGGACAGCCGTTGGCTGTCCGGGCATGCTGGGAGTTGTAGTTTTGCAACAGCTGAAGGCACCCTGGTTGGGAAACACTGATCTAGAGCTACTGTTCTAGTGCTGTGACCCTGAACTTTTCTATCCATATTAAATCGAGGTAGGTGAGAACAGATAAAGCCTGGGAGGGACAGTCTTCAGTGACCTTTACATGTGTAATCTGATGTCACCAAACATGAAAATAAGAAGTATAAATTGCTGAAATTTCAAATGATAGAACACCAAATATACAAATTCAGCAATACACAATTGTACCAAAATATGCAAAATTTTATTGAAAATACATATTAACATCAAATTTATAAGCACAGTGCACAGGACTGAGGATACTGGAGCAAAGCAAATACAGGTGCATACATATAGTCATGTGAGATGTGTTACTGAGGGTAAATATAAGCCCTAGTCAGAATAACTCAGACAACAAACATGCACAAGACAAGAAGAAATGATAACCCAATGTAGAGCCAAATGCCACCTGCACTTACCCCAACGTACGTTTCGCACTACTGCGCTTCGTCAGGGGCTTCTTATCCTCTGTCCTGTGCACTGTGCTTATACATTTGATTTTAAAATGTATTTGTATTTTCAATAAAATTTTGCATATTTTGGTACAATTTTGTGTATTGCTGAATTTGTTTATTTGGTGTTATATCTAGAGATGAGCAAACATACAGTAAATTAGATTCGTCACAAACTTCTCGGCTCGGCGGTTGACGACTTTAGCCTGCATAAATTAGTTCAGCTTTCAGGTGCTGCCGTGGGCTGGAAAAGGTGGATACAGTCCTAGGAGACTCTTTCCTAGGACTGTATCCACCTTTTCCAGCCCACCGGAGCACCTGAAAGCTGAACTAATTTATGCAGGATAAAGTCAGCAACCGCCGAGCCGAGAAGTTCGTGACGAATCGAATTTACTGTAAGTTTGCTCATCTCTAGTTATATCGTGTAATCTGAATAAATAAATTTTTCTTTAGTTTTCAAAAGCTGTTTAATGAGCCTGTGTAAATACATAGGTTTAATGCTGATGACATACAACACTGCTTGAGTAATAAATAACTGCTGCTGTCGATCTCCCCCTAGTAGTCAGAGAAGCCCGTCTCCCAGTCCAAACCATACCTCCAGCACTTGTGCATCCAGCACGTCATCTGTAACACAGAACACGTCTGCACGATCGTCCTCCTGTTCACTGACGCCAACGCTAGCTGCCTACTTCAATGAAAACCTTATAAAGCATGTTCAAGGCTGGCCTGCAGATCATGCAGAGAAACAGGTAACAAAATTATTTATTTTCTTGATAATAAAAGCACAGATAAATCCTATTTCTCAGTTGGCTCCATTGGGGGACACAGACACCGTGGGTATATCTTGCTGACACTAGGCATACAAAAGAAATCCGGCCCCTCCTGGCAGGATGTACCTCGCCTACCTACCCTGCACTAATCAATTTTAGCTTAGGGTCAGTAGGAGGCAGACACAGGTCTGGAGTTTTTCCAGACCTGGTCTTCTTTATTTTATAGCTAGGGCCTGTTGTAGGTTCTTTTTCTCCTTTTTTTATTTTCTTGTTTTTAGGTGGGGGTTAAGGAGCATGGTGCTACCTGTTCCCCCATATGCAGATACTGGGCATAGAGTATTTACAGTTAACTCCTTCCCACCAGCGCCTGGGGTTGCACCTTGGGTCCGGGTCCCCCTGTCTTCCCTGCTCGTGCTGCTGTCTCAGCCTGACGTGATGCAGGTGACCATAGCTGGCTGAAGACATCTTTGGTGAGTGTAGCTGTATATAGAGAGAGTATATTCTCCTCCCCACCCCTGTCTTCAGGCTGTTTAAACTTTAGACCTTGCATTGGGGGAGCCTCTTATACTTGGGGACCCCGCGGAAGTTTTCATCTTATTCTTTATTGGGGGGCTGGGTGTAGGACACTATTGCTTTCAGCATTGCCGGGGTTGCGGGGCACCTTCCCTCTCCCTCCCCTGCACTGCTTACTATTTTTGGCTTCAGCAGGTTGTCTTTTTCTCTCCTGTGTGCCGACCGCAGCTCCTGTCAACTGGGTGGCTGGCACTCTTTTTCTTTCACTTTTGCCTGCTCGCTCAGGCATGCTTGCGGCGGGCAGATAATTACTTGAGGTTGCGGCCGGGTCCAGGACTTTGCTCTATCCAGCATTCAGGCGTGCTGGTGGAGCGCCTGCCCTCCTCCTGCTACCGGCCAATAGTTCTGGGGGCCAGTGGGGCTTGTCCTGGTGCTGAGGCATTTTTCCTGGACAGTGCAGTTTGCTCCTCAGACCATATAGCTTCAGCTGCTCCTTGCCTCTTCACCTCTGGCTTCAGGACACCTACAGCCTGCTTCTCAGCTCCAGCTGCGGGACACACAGGACCTGGGTGAGATTGCTCCATTTTATTTTGCTGACTATTCTTACTAGCACCTATGTCCGACCCCAGAACCGAACCCCCAATCCCCAGACAGGCGACTGGCCTTAGTCACCTACTGTGCTTGTGTGGGCTGCAAGACCGAAATGCCTGGTGGTTCCACTGAATCCACCTGCTCCACCAAGCACACCATGCCTCTTGTCTCTGTATCTCAGGATGTTCTTCTTGAATGCGCGGTGTCCGCCTCTCACCAGAGTGGGTTTCTTTCCTTTCTCAGTCGATCTCTGACCTTGCTAGGGTCTCCAGATCAGTGGCTTCTGCCTTCGAGCTGTCTTCCCTGCGCACGACCCCCAGGGAGTCTCTCTCCTGACCCCCACTTCCAGCTCTCTTGCAAGTGCCCAAAGGTCATTTCGTCTCTCTTCTCCAGAGTCGCGTACTTGGGATAGACATTCTTCCCATAGATCTTGCTCCTCTTCCCCAGCTCGCCAGCAGATTTCCCTCTCTAGGGGCCGCTCCCCTTGTGTCCATCCCAGGTCCATGACTTCTTGTTCTAGGTCTAAAACACATCAGTATAAGGCTACCACCACTTGTTCCCACTCTCCAGGGGAAGTAGCAGACGACTTGTCGGAATCCACCTCGGATCATGAGGACCACTCTGCCGTGTGATATGGTGGATGGCTTGGTGTCAGCCATCAGGGACACTTTTCATCTGGAGAACCCAAGAACTTTGGATCCTGATCTGGAAGTTTCTTTTTGCTGCTCTGTGTTCTCCCAAGGCTTTCAGTTCTCATGCGGAATTTGACGCCTTGTTGGACGTGGCTTGGAAGCATCCGGACAAACGATTCCAGGGAACCAAGAAGATTCAAGCTCAGTTTCCCTTTTCTCCGGATCTGGTTTCGAAGTGGACAGCGCCACCTGCAGTTTATCCTCCAGTTTCTCGTCTGTCCAAATCTACTACCCTGCCTCTAGCGGACGCAGGATCCTGCGGACAAGATCGAGAACTTGGCGAAATTTGCCTTTGAAGCTGCAGGTTTGTCCTTGCTACCCACCTTTGCATCCGCTTGTGTGGCCAAGACCGTTTCGGTTTGGTCTTCTCAGCTACGACAGGGCATCATGTCAAGCGCACCTTGAGAGTACTTGGAGGGTATCACTCGCCAACGCTCTCAGGCCGGAAACTTCCTCTGTACACCGGCCTTGGAGTCGGCCCGATCCACGGCTTTTGCCTTGGGTAATATTGCTGCAATTCGTCACTCTGTGGCTGAGGGCATGTGATGCGGATGCTGCTTAGAAGAAATCTTTAACAGAGTTGCCTTTATCCGGTTCTCTGTAACCGTATGCCTTCCTCCTCCTGAAGGGACGCCCCACTCGTGTCCTCTTCTCGGGTGGGAGGGAGTCTCTCTTTTTTTGGGATGTTTGGCTAGCACAGGTTCAGGACTCTTGGGTCCAGGATGTCATATCTGATGGTTAACGGATAGAGTTCGCTTCCCTTCCCAGGGATTGTTTCTTCCGATCCCATTCCCTCATTCCCCTTCTTTGGTGGCCTTTCAGGTCGCTTTAATTACCCTCCTCGCTCAGGGAGTGATTTGTACCAGTTCCTCCAGGGGGGCGTTTTTCGGGGTTCTACTCGAATCTTTGTCGTCCCCAAGGAAGAGGGCTCTGTTCGTCCCATTCTGGACCTCAGGTTACTCAACTGCCATTTGCGGCTACGTCATTTTCGCATGGAGTCCCTCCGCTCTGTGGTGGCTTCCATGGACCAGGGGGAGTTCTTTTCTTCAGTGAACATCCGGGATGTCTATCTGCACATCGGTATTTTCCCCACCGACCAGTGGTTTCTCTGCTTCGCTGTCCCTGCGGGTGACTTTCACTTTGTGGCTCTTCCTTTTGGCCTTGCTATGGCTCCCAGGGTTTTCACCAAAGTCATGGCGGCAGTGATTGCCATCCTTCGGCCTGTGGGATCTTGGTCCTCCCTTACCTGGACGATCTTTTAAACAAAGTCCCGTCCTGGTCCCAAAATTTGGAGAGCCTTCATCTCACGGTACAGACTCTGTCTTCCTTCGTTTGGATGATCAACCAGGAAAAGTCCAACCTGTCTCCCTTCCAGTCTCTTTCTGGTTCTCTTTTTCGACACGGCCGCCGCCTGGGTTCGTCTTCCGTTGGACAAGAGGCGCTTCCTCCAGAAAGGTGTGAGCCTCCTACGGCGCCCTTCTCTGGTTCTGATTCGTTTCTGCATGGAGGTACTGGGCCGTATGATGGAGGCGGTCCCTTTCGCCCAGTTTCGCTATCACCCACTCCAGCTGGCCATCTTGGCACACTGGGACAAGTCGCCGTCTACTCTGAATCGCCGGATTCTTCTGCCCCCCCTCCGTTTGGTCGCTTCTATGGTGGCTCTACTCTCCAGGGGCGGGGGTTTCTCCACTGGCTGGTCATGACCGATGCGAGTCTCAAGGGTTGGGGAGGTGTGTTTCAGGACCTGACTGTCAAGGGTCACTGGCCCTCTCGGGAAGCTCACCTTCCCATCAATCTTCTGGAGCTCCATGCCATTTTTCTTTGCCTCCTTCAGGGTCGTCCGGTTTGTGTCCAATCGGGCAACGCCACGGCTGGGGCATATATCAATCGCCAGGGCAGCACGTGCAGTCGCTCGGCGATTGAGGAAGTCTCAAAGATTCTGCTCTGGGCCGAGACTCGAGTTCCCGCCCTCTCTGTGATCCACATTCCGGGTGTGGCGAATTGGGAAGCAGCCACTCCTCCGCGGATCTGGGGAGTGGTCTCTCCATCCAGAGGTGCTTGCGCAAATCTGCGATCTCTGGGGGGACTCCGGACGTGGATCTTTTCGCATCTCGCCACAACAGACAAGTTCCTTGCTTCGTCGCAAAGTCCCGGGATCCACTGGCTCTGGCGGTGGACGCACTTGTCATCCCGTGGTTGTCCTTCAGTCTCCCTTACCTCTTTCCACCTCTCCCTCTCTTGCCCAGGGTTCTGAGGAAACTCAAGGCGGAGGGCGTTCCTGCCAGTCTGGTGGCTCCAGACTGGCCCAGGCGTGCTTGGTACGCTGACGTAATTCGTCTGGTCGTTGACGCACCACTGCATCTTCCAGTTTGCCACGATTTACTCTCCCAGGGTCCTCTCTGCCACCCCAGTTAACTGTCGCTGCATTAGACGGCATGGCGGTTGAAACCGCGGTTTTGAGAGCTCGGGGGTTTTCTTCTGGGGTGATTCACACCATGCTTGAGGCTCGGAAGCCTTCCTCCGCTAGGATTTACCGCTGCACTTGGCCGGCTTATTTCCAGTGGTGTGAAGCTCAGTCCATCTCCGCAGTTTTTCCTTTCCGTGCCTTCTTGCTTTTTTGCAATCCGGTCTGGATCAGCGCTTGGCACTAAGCTCTCTTAAAGGCCAAGCGTTGGCTCTTTTTATTCTGTTTCAGCGGCCGTTGGCTTCCAATTCTCATGTCCGTACCTTCCTGCAGGGCGTGGCCAATGCGGCGCCGCCTTTCAGGTCTCCCACTCCTCCTTGGTATCTCAACCTGCTGCTTGGCGCTTTGAGGGTGGCACTGTTCGAACCTCTCCAGGACGTCTCTCTTCATTCTTTCATGGAAGGTTGCCTTCCTCATCGTGATTACCTCCATTAGGAGGGTTTCCGAGCTGGCTGCTCTCTTGTCGCTCTCCTTCATTTTGTCCGGCTCCATCCAACGCTAAGGAGCTTTCCCTACATAGCCTGGACGTTGTTCAAGCTGTCCGGATCTATCTTTCAGTCTCCATCTCCTTTCGACAGGGTGACTCCTTCTTCTTTGTGATTCCCGAGGATGGTCGCAAGGGTCTACCGGCTTCCAAGGTGACCATTTCGCGTTGGATCCGTTCTGCCATCTCGGAATCTTACAGTTGTAAAGAAAAGGTCCCACCTTTTCGGGTGACTGTGCATTCCACGCGTTCTGTTGGGGCTTCTTGGGTGCTCCGCAATAGGGCTTTGGCCTTGCAAGTCTGTATGGTGGCCACTTGGTTGTCCTTGCACACTTTCACTAAATTCTACCTAGTGCGCACCTTTTCTTCAGCTGATGCTGGTTTGGGTCGCAAAGTGTTGCAGGCGGCAGTGGCTCAGTCTTCTGCCTGATCCTCAGTTGGGTATTTTTCCCACCCTGGGGACTGCTTTGGTACATTCCACGGTCTCTGTGTTCCCCAATGGAGCCGACTGAGAAAAGTAAATTTAAAAAAAAAAAATTTTTTTATGCTTACCGTAAAATCTTTCTCTGAGGATCCATTGGGGGACACAGCACCCACCCATTGTTTGTTGCTATGGTTCGTTTTTTTTTGTCCAAGGGGTTGCTTTCGGTTCCTTTTTTGTCTGGTTCCCTCGGACACCTGCTGTTTTTTTTCTCGGTCGGTCCTCTCCTACTGCTTTGGGACTAAACTGATTAGCTCAGGGTCAGTAGGTGGAGTATATCCTGCCAGGAGGGGACGGCTTTCTTTTGTATGCCTAGTGTCAGCAAGATATACCCACAGTCTGTGTCCCCTAATGGATCCTCCGAGAAAGAGATTTTACAGTAAGCTTAAAAAATATATACTTTTTCCAGGTCTCAGTGTACCTCCCAATGAAGTAGTCAATTTTATGAAAAAAAATCAGGTTTTTTTAAATTAATGTTAATTCTAAATTTGTCAACTAAATGCCTAAGCAGGTCGCTGTTCTCCCCATCAGAGATGATTTCCCGCTCCTTCTCCACGCCACCAGTCTCCAGTACGAGACAGTGCCATTTAATCGCATTGATGTCCTGTCATCTACAATGAATTTTCCTGTATTAGATTGATACATAGCTTTATCAAGAGCTGATCGTATCAAACTAATCTCATTGATTTATATCACGAAAGTACTGAAAAAAGGTGATGCCGTAGATATTGCTCATTAGTTATTGAGGAGTGTACTGGATTTGCAGATAGAAGCATATATATCAGAGGGTGGTTGTTGGTGTTACTGGTGTGTATTCTGACCAGAGACTGGTTACAACTTCGCTCCGTGCCGAATGACTGGCGGGGCAGAAGCTTGCGACGTCATGGCCACGCCCCCTCAAAGCAAGTCTATGGGAGGGGGCATGACATCCGTCACGCCCCCTCCCATAGACTTGCATTGAGGGGGCGTGGCCGTGATGTCACGAGTGGAGTGTGACTGTGACTTCACGAGCCTCCGCCGTGCATCGCTAGTCATCCGGCTCGCTCCGTGCACCGGATGTCTGGGGTGCCGCTGCCTTTGGATAGGGGATAAGATGTCTAGGGGCGTAGTACCCCTTTAAGCATGTCTGGAATAAAGCTATATCTATCCTAAGGTGCACTGGACACTTATGCTAATTTCATATGACATTAGTGGCCCAGGGAATGTTGAGTTGTGAGTGATGTCAATATTTGTACAGTGTTGCATAGGAAACACAATGTTCTAACACGTTTCTCTTTTTCTAGGCTTCAAGGTTGCGTGAAGAAGGTCACAACATGGGGAGCATTCACATGTCAGAAATTTGTACAGAGTTGAAAAATTTAAGGTCTTTAGTTCGAGTATGTGAAATTCAAGCGACTTTGCGCGAGCAGAGGTTTGTGTGGTCTTTGTGTACTCTTCAGCTTTCTGATCTCACTCATTTAGTTTTAGACCTAGAAGTTATAGGAGGGTGAGAGGACTATGGAGCAGCAGATGATGGGACCTAGGAACCTGTGTCAGTCTCAGCAGTGAGGGAGCACAATATGAGCTACACAAGAGGGGGGAGGCTCACTCTTCAGCAGCCAGGGCAATAGAGTTGGTGTTGATGCCTGCATTGTATGGTGGGAACTGTTGTCTGCAACCCAGAAGGGCGACTGCTGAAGCTATGGCTACTCTTGCTGCACAATGTAGGAACCACATTGGGAGCAACATTGGGTACGAGAAATGCATTGAACATATTTGGGATATAGAATTAGTGGTACTTTTGTCTTAGACTATTAACTGGGTATTTCAGAGTTTGGACCAAAAACTGTTATCTCAGAGAGCGAGTACAGTGATTCCTCAACTTCCAATGGTCTCAACATACAACAGTTTCAACATACAATGGTCTTTTCTGGACCATCGTAAGTTGAAACCAGACTCAACCTAAAATGTACAGACAGTCTGGATCTGTGAAACGTGTCAATGGCCAGAAGAACCGACCAATCAGGATGGGCATTCGCTGGTAAAACCCCTGTATTACTGAAGCGTATGCACTGACTGATGTCTGGTAGCGCCCCCTACAGTACAGGGAGGTATTAAATGTTCTGTACACTTTACCTGTACCAGGGTTAGCTGCTCCTTTGGACACCAGGTGAGGGCGACTCCATTACTTTTTTACTTACAGGACCCTGAAGAAGCTCCTGTCCTCTACATAGACCAGTGTTTCCCAAGCAGGGAGCCTCCAGCTGTTGCAAAACTACAACTCCCAGCATGCCCGGACAGCCAAAGATTGTCCGGGCATGCTGGGAGTTGTAGTTTTGCAACCGCTGGAGGCTCCCTGCTTGGGAAACAGACAGTGATTTACAGTTCCCAGCAGATCTTTCTTACTTTTATATGTAAGGATTTGCTTTATCTATATTAGTTATCTACTTATTTTTCTTTAATCCTCCCTTTTTTTCCTATTTCTGGATGACATTTTGGTGCCTTTAGAACCAATTACCAGGTTTCCATTGAGTTATGGTCTCAACATACAATGGTTTCAACTTACAATGGTCGTCCTGGGACCAATTAATATTGTAACTTGAGGGACCACTGTATTGTCAGTTCTTCATTATTCAGTCTTGTGTGACCCTTGTTCTTTCTTTCTTTTCCCCTCAGGATATTGTTTTTGAGACAACAAATTAAAGAACTTGAAAAACTTAAAAATCAGAATTCCTTCATGGTGTGAAACGTTGTCTTGCACGTGGACTTGAGACTGTAAAGCAGAGCGAGCCCGGTCTCAACACTTTTGAGCTGCAAACGCGTAGACTTTGGACCGTTGAGCCGGGCAGAGGACACTTCAGAGTGATGATGCGGGACTGGAGGAGGGTGTCAATTCAGGGGGAAAAAAAAATCCAAGCGTGATTTGTAAAAAAAAAAAACAAAAAAAATAAACCCTTGAAATGTAGATTTCTTGTAGATGTATCCTTCACGTTGTAAATATGTTTTGTAGATTGAAGCCATGGGATGCCCATGTGTATCAGAGCTTTGACATCCAAAACTAATCAATGCTGAGGTGGTAAAGAACCCTAGCCTTTTTCATGTAAGCTTGTCTGCAAAATTAGCCGTTATTATAAAACTATTTTTTTTTTTTTCTTAATTTATCATTCAGAAATCTTGCTTTTTTTTTTTTCTTCTGGAAATTAGATACCAGCACCAAGCAGATGTATCTGTGTCTGAAGTAATCTCCGACAGTTTGGGCAGTGTACAAAACATTTGTGCTAGATGTCATACTCACCCCAGCCTTGTTTGAGAACAGTGCTTCATTTCATTACGTTACTTTTTTTATTTTCTAATTTCTGCAAAGAAATATATTCCTGGAAGTGTTCCTCCCGATGACTATACTATTTTTCCCATACATCTAAGTTTTCTCCTTTAAGCGGCACTGTTGCTATGGCACTTTTTTCTATATATTTTTTTTCATTCCTGTGTACAGTAGCTTAACATTACAGTGATGATTGATCGACAAACCCACTTTGCTTGTATAAATTATTGACGTTCTTTCCTCATGCAGCCTGTGATAACTGCCGAGCCGGGCCTGTCGTGTGCTGACAAGCACATTACTCGCTCAGTCATACAATACACCCAGAATTATTATCATTTTTTTTATTTTTTATATATATAAATATATATATTATTTTTTTTTTGTTTGTTTTTTTTTGCCCCATTGGACATAAATGAACTTCTTCAAATGTTTGTGTGGGGGAACAGAGGAAAACAAGCTAGTCAGATGTGAACTGTATCTGTTGTAATAAACCTGTTTAAAGAGATTGCCGGTTTGCTTTCATTTCATTCTAGCAATGTGTTAAGTTTATCTTATTGCAATGTGAAACTTGGGGGGGGGGGGGGGGGGGGTTTATGTATAATTTTTTTTTTTTTTTTTTTTTTTATGTTAAATATGATGGAGGGTAGTGCTATTTTTTTTAAAAGGGTTTGGTCCTGGTGGTATATTTCTATATGTTTGAAGGACTTGCCATCCTCTTATCAAAGGGGCATGGTTGAGATTGGTTCTTGGCACAACTATACATGATCCGGCTGCTTTATTTTATATGTTGACCCAATGTCCATAGCTGTAAAACATTCATCCAGCTGTAGAAACACTCAGTCCTGTCTGTTTTTCCTTTCGAGGTGCACCTATGTGGCACCAGTTTCTTCCATGTTGTTATGTCGCCCAGTTGTCTTGTGTTACAGTTTACCTGTCTTGATGTCATTATTTTTTTTCGGTTGTATGGATGCTTGTGATGTATTATGGTATTCCATTTTTGGTGCTGACTGCTGCTCTCACCAACGCAGACTTCTCTCAATATCTGTGATCGATACAAACCACTGTTACCTTTCAATGATCGAGAATCTCGGCTTTGTAAATTGTTTCCTAAACTATTGCAAATAAACAGGAGAAGAAAAACAATGGCTGCTATATTACCAATTTGTGTTTTTTTTTTTCTCAAAGCTTAATGGGTCACTTGCTATTTAACTGTATTATACACAGGACCAATACCATGAGTAAACATTGCAGATGTTTTAGAACCCTTATTTGTGCTCAGTGATGTTCTCCGGGACTTGATGGCCTATCATTAAAGGTCCAGCGAAAGAAACCTGTATATGGTGTCAAAGTGTAATAAAGCAACATACTTATGTGTTATTACCCATAATGCACAGATCTTTTATATCAGCTCTGCTCTCTCCCTTTCACGTCACAGGCTGTGAAGTTGGAGAGCTCTTGTTCTTCCTCCCCTCCTGTCAGTACGGCATGAGACCAGTGATGTAGAGGTGGGAGCTGGTATTACTGTTAATTAGATTTGACTAATTAGATAAGGCAGCAGGGAGCCGTTCTCAGTCACAGTACTTTCTGTTAGAATGGACTCCCTGCTGTCTTATCTAATGAGTAGTAATACCGCCCCCCCCCCCCCCCCTCCTTAACATCTCCGGCTTCGTCCTTTGGTGACAGGAGGAGGAAGACATGGGAACTCTTGATTGAGAGCCTGTGACATGTCACAGCTTACACGGGAGAGAGCAGAGCTGATTTAGGGAGATCTGTGCACTATGGCTAATAACATTTTATTACTAAGTTGCTTTTCTTATACTTTTTTGACAGAATATACAGGTTGTTGCTTTTGTTGGACAACTCCAGCCTCTTTATTGCTTACCCGTTACTGCACCATACATTTAGTAGTGGCTGTAATTGGTACTGCAGTTCGGTTCCAACTGAGTGAATGGGACTAAGCTTTGGATCCATGTGCGACTGCTACAAAATGTATGAAGCTGTGCCTGGTAAATAATGAAGAGGCAAAGCTAATGGTTAACAGTGCTGGGTTAGAAATGAGTGAAGTTACAGTAAATTTGATTCGTTACAAACTTCTCGGCTCGGCAGTTGATGACTTTATCCTGCATAAATAAGTTCAGCTTTCAGGTGCTCCGGTGGCTGGAGACTCTCCGAGGACTGTATCCACCTTTTCCAGCCACCGGAGCGCCTGAAAGCTGAACTAATTTATGCAGGAAAAGTCAGCAACCGCCGAGCTGAGAAGTTCGTGACTAATCAAATTACTGTAACTTCGCTCCTCTCTATGCTGGGTGTCGCCCCTCTGAGCTAATATGGATGGTCTGTCCTAGGACTATTAAAGGGGTATTCTCATTCATAAAACAAACAAAATATTTTGCTGTGGTTGCTGAAAAAAATTCGAATATTTGCCTACCCCCTATTCCCTGCAGCTCCTATTACAACTCCCTCCAGTCCCCCACTGCTTGTCTCTTCTCCTTACTGTTCCTTCTGACCTGTGGAGAACTATAGCAACAATGGGGAGATTCATCGAGACCTGTGCAGAGGAAAACTTGCCCAGTTGTCCATAGCAACCAGATCGCTGCTTTCATTTTTCAGGGGCCTTTTTAAAAATGAAAGTGATCTGATTGGTTGCTATTGGCAACTGGTCAACTTTCCTCTGCACAGGTTTTTGATGAATCGCCCCCAACTAAAAATGGAGGCACCATTGGGATTAGTAACAACTGCAATTTCCAGTTTACCTAGATCATAGGTGCCGAACCTGCTTCCTTCCAGCTGTTGCAAAACTAAAACTCCCAGCATGCTGTGGACAGCCAACAGCTGGTGGGTAGCAGGTTGCACCCCTGGGATCTTTATCAATGTTTCCCAAACAGGGTGCCTCCAGCTTTTCCAAAACTACAACTCCCCGCAGCAATGTCACACACTGGACCCAGGTGCTTTTCAAGCCTGATACATCAGGCTGCTGCCGAAGAGGATCACTGCGAGGACCGGAAGTAAGTAATGGCCTACTTTTGGAGGGGGTAAGAAATAAACCCCTTTACTCCTGGATAAACCCTCTTACCTTTTTAATTTCGGTGTCTAAAGAATCAATTATCCATGCGTCTCGGCTTATGATTCATACAGCGGGAGTGAGGCAGGGCATACATGTACGTCCTTTGTCCTTAAAGTGTTAATAAGTGAGCCAAGAAAAGTAACCAAAAAGCAGTCTACCCATATAGTGGGGCCACTTTCCCTCATGTGTTCAAAAGTTGCCAACAGGTCATGATAATGTAGCGAATTTGTTTTTGTTTAACCCTTTAAGGACCCAGGGCGTATGGGTACTCCTTGGTACTCATGGACCCAGGGTGTACCTGAAATCATTCAGCAGGCACCCAATGCAAACCCCTGGGGCGGGTCCTGAGACCCCCCCATGTCAATTCAGACCGGCGATTTGGGTCTCTGGTGACCCGGAAAAAAGGGTGAATGGGGCTGTCTGAGACAGCCCCAGTCACATTTACCCAGCAGGAGTGAGGTGGCATGGGTGCCACCTCACGATCACGTGATTGATCGTTCGGAACGACCAACCAATCGGCGGGGGGTCGGCGGGGGGTCTCTTACCTCTCCCTGGTCCGGCGGGGGTCCCCACAGGAGCAGTGGTCCCGGCAGCGGGATACAGCAGGAGGTGAGGCCTGTTCACCCCTTGCTGTTGCTTAGCAACAACTCTCAGCATGCACAGCCAAAGGGCATGCTGGTAGTTGTAGTCTTGCAACAGCTGGGATTCCAACTACAACTCCCAGCATGCCCTTTGGTAGTCTGTGCATGCTGGGGGTTGTAGTTATGCAACAGCTGGAGGCACATTGTTTTTATGAAAAAGTGCACCTAGTTGTTGCATAACTACAACTCCCAGCATGCACAGACTACCAAAGGAAATGCTGGGAATTGTAGCAGTGTGCCTCCAGCTGTTGCTAAACTACAACGTATGCCCTTCGACTGTCAATGCATGCTGAGTGTTGCAGTTTTGCAACAGCTGGAGACACATTGGTTGTGAAACATTTTGTGTCCTAACTCAGTGTTTTGCAACCAGTGTGCCTCCAGCTGTTGCAAAAATACAACTCCTAGCATGCACTGAGACACTACATGCTGGGAGTTCTAGTTTTGGAACAGCTGGAGGCACACTGCTTGCGAAACACTGAGTTAAGTAACAAACTGTGTTGCGCAACCAATGTGCCTCCAGCTGTTGCATAACTACAACTCCCAGCATGTATGGTCTGTCAGTACATGCTGGGAGTTGTAGTTTTGCAACAGCTGGAGGTTTCCCCCCCCCCCCCCCAAATATGGGCGGGTTTACAGCGAGTTTTCTCCGGCAAGTTTGAGATGCAGCAAATTTTCTGCCACAGCTCAAACTTCCAGCTCAAACTCACTGTAACCCCCTGACGGTGTGAATGTACCCTAAAAACACTACACAAAAAGTAAAAAAAAACTACATATACATATACCCTTACACAGTACGTCTCCCAGCATGCTCGAAAACGGAGCCTCGAGCTGTTGAAAAAACAACTCCTCCCACTATTGCTGGACCTCCACTGACTGTCAAGGCATGCTGGGAGTTTAGCAACAGCTGGAGACACCCTGTTTGGGAAACACTGCCGTAGGGTATTTTGGTGGCAGATGCAAATCCCCAAAATAAACCTCAAATGCGCATGGCGCTCTCTTGCTTTGAAGCCCTGTCGTATTTTAAGGAAACAGTTTAGGGCCACATATGGGGTATTTCTGTACTTGGGAGAAATTGCGTTACAAATTTTGGGGGACTTTTTCTCCTTTTACCCCTTATGAAAAGGTAAAGTTGGGGTCTATACCAGCATGTTAGTGTTACTAACATGCTGGTGTTGCCCTATACTTAACATTTTCACAAGCAGTAAAAGGAAAAAGACCCCCAATATTTGTAATGCAATTTCTCCTGAGTACGGAAATACCCCATATGTGGCCCTAAAATGCTCTGCGGGCGCACAACAAGGCTCAGGAGTGAGAGCGCACTATGTACATTTGAGGTCTAAATTGGTGATTTGCACAGGGGTGGCTGATTTTACAGCGGTTCTGACTAGGGCCGCACAATATGGGGAAAATGTGTGATTGCGATTATGGACCTAAATATTGCAATTTCGATACGCGATGCGATATAATAAATGGTAATACTAACATTTTCCAGGTGTTCTAAAAAGTTTCTCTGTACTTTGCTGCCCCCTGGTGTGCAAAGTGCTAAATGTGGAAGATGGATGAGACAAACGGATGTGCAATCTAAATGTAACACTAAGTAGAAGTAGGTTAGTAATGGCTATTCCTTCAACTTGTTGATACTGGAGGGTGCATAATAAATGCATCGGCAATAGAGAATGAGATAGGGAGGAATGTGGTGTGAAAGCGCAACATCCCTTGTTGGCAAGGAACGAGAGAAGAAGGAATAAAAAAGAGATGGAAATATAAAAGATATAATAAAAAAAAAAATAGCAATAAGAGGAAGAGAATGGTTGAATAAATGAGAGCCCAGGCTGAAAGTTGGAGTTGGGGGATGTGGGGGTTTTGGGCCAATACTAGTTCTTCTTTGTGTGTATATGTATATGTGTATATATATATATATATATATATATATATATATATACACACACACACTCAGTGATCCCTCAACTTACAACGGCCTCAACATACAATAGTTTCAACATACAATGATCTTTTCTGGACCATTGTAAGTTGAAACCAGACTCAACATACAATGTACAGAGCCCAGATCTGCTAAAAATTTCAATGGCTGAAATAACCAATCAGAATGGGCATTTTACTGGTAAAACCCTTGTTTTACTGAAGCGTATGCACTGACTGGTGTCTGGTAGCGCCCCCTACAGTACAGGGAGGTATTACATGTTCTGTACTCTTTACCTGTGCCAGGGTTAGCTGCTCCTTTGGACACCAGGTGAGGGCAGCTCCATGTTACTTTTTTAGGACATTGTGTACTGTACAGGACCCTGAAGAAGCTCCTGTCCTCTACATAGACCAGCGTTTCCCAAGCAGGGTGCCCCCAGCTGTTGCAAAACTACACCTTCCAACATTCCGGGACAGCCTTTGGCTGTCCGGGCATGCAGAGAGTTGTAGTTTTGCAACAGCTGGAGGCTCCCTGCTTGGGAAACGCTGGTCTATCTTGACCAGTTGAGGGATCACTGTATAGTGTTCTCTTCATTTCATTTCTTCTCACCCAATGAGTGAAGGGGGGGGGGGGGGAAGAGGAGGGAATATTAAAATCAGTGATAAGAATAGATGTGGGTGATGTGGCTCGGACAAGGCACTGGAACCATATCTGAGAAGTGTATGGGGGGTTAAAAATCCTGCAATATTGATAAGTGAAGAAAATGGAAGTGTAATTTTATGAAGAATGTACAATTATTTGAAAATCTAATAAAAAAAAAATAAAAAAATCGAGGCTCTTGTGTACGCCTTTTCCTTACCTGTTAGCTCAGTATTTCCCAAGCGCGGTCCTCAAGTACCCCAAACGGGATATGTTTTCTGGATTTCCTTTGTCTTTCACAGGTGATGTAATTGTGGTCAGTGCGTCACTACATCACCTGAGAACGACTTGGGCTGCTTTCAGACTATAAAAATACCTCCGTTATAAACGCCCGTTATAAAAACGCTGGAAATCGGCCGTTAAACGGCCGTTAGAAAATCTCATTATAGTCTATGGGATTTTTCCAATAAACGTTTTAATCCTTAATCGCCCGTTATTAATAACAGCCGTTATTTTGTCACGGGCGATAATAACGGGAGAAATAGTGCATGCACGGCCCGATTTCCAGTTTTTTTTTTTATAACGGAGGTATTATTATAGTGTGAAAGCAGCCTAAGGAAATCCAGAAAACATGACCTGTTGGGGGGTCTTGAGGACCGCGCTTGAGAAACACTGTGTTAGCTGATGCAGCAGGCATAGGATAAGCTTCATGTTGGATGCACACAGAATATTTGAAATGACTGGGTAATGCAGCCTACATTTCTAATATATATATATATATATATATATATATATTTTTTTTTTTTTTTTACTTTGGGTGTAGCGTTTGATCACTGCACCTGGTCATATAATTAAGCTGCTAATGTTGGAGATTACACAGGTACAAGTACAGAAAAATATTGCCATAAGGAGAAAGTGACATTTGACCTATAATCACAACTGAAGTATTTTATAAAGATTTAAAGTCTTTAGACTGTGTTCACACCTTGAATTTTTAATGCATCTCTTACAGTATTTTTGCTGTTTTTGATGCGATTTTTCCAATATCATGGTAAAAATTCCCTGTTTTTACTGTATTTTGCACAATTTGGTTACAATACCCTTATTTTTGCCATGCCTTTGAGGTGTAACTACTATGTTCTAATCCCATAAGGTAAGTTCACACAGGTGGGTTACCCATGAGTTTCCTGCAGTGTTTTCCACAGCGGACCGCATTAAGGGTGCGTTCCCACCTGGCGTATACGCAGCGTAATTCACACTGTGCAAAATTTGCGGCAGCAGCGGGAAATAGGCTGCGTATTCCTTGCTCACTATACACACAAGGCTTTCCGGCGGCAGCCCTATGCGTGTAGTGAGTTTTGGAGACGGGGCCATGTGCTGGTGTGTCTGTGACGCTCGGCTCCGCCTCCAAAACTCACTGCACACGTAGGGCTGCTGCCGTAAAGCCCTGTGTGTATACTGAGCAAGGAATACGCAGCATATTTCCGGCTGCTGCCGCAAATTTTGCACGGTGGGGATTACGCTGCGTATACGCCAGGTGGGAACGCACCCTAAAGCTTAAACTCACAGCAGGAAACTTGTGTGTAACCCGCCCATGTGAAAAGGGGAAAAGATCTGAGTGGGGGAGGGGTCTAGTAGGTGATTATGTCATCCTGGAGTCCACAGGAAGTCAGACCCAGATTTGACATCCTGTTGTGACCATTTAGAACTGGAAGATGTTGAGAGTCAGACGTGATCACATGACCAAGTTAGAATAATGGATGGATGGATGGATGCAGCTGTGCTGGAATAAAACAGAAAGCTCTGTAGGACTAGTGATAGTGAGTGTAATATAGGCAAGAAACTTTTGTAGGAAATATTTGAAGGGGTACTCTGGAGGATTCGCTCCTACTCTGGACAGTTCCTGACCTGGTCAGAGGTGTCAGCAGAGAGCACTGTGGTCAGAATGGAAAGAACTACACAACTTCCTCTGGAACATACAGCACCTGATAAGTACTGATAAGGTAAAGATTTTTATATAGAAGTAACTTACAAATCTGTATAACTTTATGGCACCTAAGGACAATGGACGTACGTTTATGTCCAATACCTGCTCCCGTTATATGAGCGTGCTTCATATCTGGTGGGTCCCGTTTGCTTTCAGCAACCAGGACCCACGGCTAATGCCGGACAGCGCCAATCAGGCTGATGTCTGGTGTTAACCCCTTAGAGGCAATGGCCATCTAAAACGGGAGAAAAGTATGTAATAGTCCCCTATGGGAACTAAAAAATTGTGTGAAAAATTGAAAAAAAAAAAAAAACTAAATAAAAGTGATCTCCGCGTGCGTAGATGTCCGAACTAAAACTATAGCATTAATTAAACTGCAAGGTCAAAGGCGTATACGTAAAATAAATACCAAAGTCCAGAATTGCGTATTTTTGGTCACTTTGTATACCCTAAAAAAGGATCAAAAAGTCCCATCAAAATAAAAATGGTACCGATAAAAGCTACAGATCACGGTGCAAAAAATGACCCTCATATATTCCTGTATAGGGAAAAGTAAATAGTTATAGGGGTCAGAAGATGACAATTAAAACAAAATAAAACCTATATATAATTGATATCATTGTAATCATATGGACCTCCAGAATAAAGATAAGGTGTTGTTTTTAACCGAAAAGTGCACTGCGTAAAATCGGAAGCCTCCAAAAGTAACAAAATTGTGTTTTTTTTTTTTTTTTTATTATGCTCCACAAATCATTTTTTTTTTTGGGGGGGTTCGCCATAGATTACTTGGTGAAATGATTGATATCACTGCAAAGTAAAATTGGTTCCACAAAAATCAATCCGTCATATGGGTCTGTAGATGGAAAATTCAAAGTGTTATGATTTTTAAGAAGGTGGAAGAGGAAAAAACAAAAGTGCAGAAATGAAAAAAACCTGAAGGGGCCAATACCCGAAATGAACCATGGTTGTGTCGCCTCAGTAGATCAGTCATGTGATGCACTGTTATCTCTCCTTAAACTAATAAAGGACGGACACCTTTCCCATCCATATCAATTGAACAGCTCTTGTCTATTGTTACCTGTGTCTATGGGTCCTGCCGTAAAGCATATCTCTAAATGTTGTTAAAAACAGCTCAGGCAAGATGTCCGCCCCCTTAATAATGTACAGTGATCCCTCAACTTACAATGGCCTCAACATACAATAGTTTCAACATACAATGATATTTTCTGGACCATCGTAAGTTGAAACCAGACTCAACATACAATGTACAGACAGTCCAGATCTGTGAAACGTGTCAATGGCCAGAAGAACCGACCAATCAGAATGGGCATTCGCTGGTAAAACCCCTGTATTACTGAAGCGTATGCACTGACTGGTGTCTGGTAGTGCCCCCTACAGTACAGGGAGGTATTACATGTTCTGAACACTTTACCTGTACCAGGGTTAGCTGCTCCTTTGGACATCAGGTGAGGGCGGCTCCATGTTACTTTTTTAGGACACTGTGTACTGTACAGGACCCTGAAGAAGCTCCTGTCCTCTACATAGACCAGTGTTTCCCAAGCAGTGTGCCCCCAGCTGTTGCAAAACTACAACTCCCAGCATGCCCGGACAGCCTTTGGCTGTCCGGGCATGCTGGGAGTTGTAGTTTTGCAACAGCTGGAGGCCCCCTGCTTGGGAAACACTGACATAGACAGTGATTACTGCTCCCAGCAGATCTTTCTTACTTTTATATGTAAGGATTTGCTTTATATCTATATTAGTTATCTACTTATTTTTCTTTTATCCTCACTTTTTCCTATTTTTTGGATGACATTTTGGTGCCATTAGAACCAATTACCAGGTTTCCATAGAGTTCTGGTCTCAACATACAATGGTTTCAACATACAATGGTCATCCCAGTACCAATTAATATTGTAACTTGAGGGACCACTGTACAAAAAAAAATTAAATAATCAAGAATAGAAACCTATGAGATAAAAGGAACATGTTTCATTATATAGCTGTGATCTGCGAAAAAAAATATCCATGTGATGAATTCCCGTTACGACAAAGTAGAGTAGATTGGGATCAGTAAAACCTTCCAGTACTGCACAGACTTGCAGAGCTCAGAGATAAGAGGCGCAGATTTCAGATACCCTCCCTATATAAACTTCCCGCTCGATGGTCCCAGGCTGAACGTGCACAATCTCGATCATATGAAGCCGCACTGAGTTATAATCCATCAGTTTAGTCTTCTATAGACGGTTAATCAAACCATAGGCGCCAACTGGTGTTGGGTTCCTGCGGAGCTGCGCTCTGATCTCCGCTGTATAGCATTATCTATAGAACAGCTCACATTTGTCTTCCCTCCAGTACGTAGATATATTGGAACTTGAAAGAAAGACCCGCAACATTTCAGCATTGTCCATTTCTTTTTCTGTCAATGCTGGAATAAAGATATGGGCTGATATGTTGCATGTGAAATACAATGTTTACATAGTTTCATAACCATGATGGAGTTATGTATATATATTCTGCAGAGAAATAGTGTTAATATAGTAGCATAGTGCCACCTAGTGGTGGAAAGTGATGAGAGAGTGCCACCTAGTGGTGGAATGATGACATTGTGCCACGAGAGAGTGCCACCTAGTGTGGATTAAAGAGCGAGTGCCACCTAGTGTGGATTAAAGAGAGAGTGCCACCTAGTGGTGGATTAAAGAGAGAGTGCCACCTAGTGGTGGATTAAAGAGAGAGTGCCACCTAGTGGTGGATTAAAGAGAGAGTGCCACCTAGTGGTGGATTAAAGAGAGAGTGCCACCTAGTGGTGGATTAAAGAGAGAGTGCCACCTAGTGGTGGAGTGAAGAGAGAGTGCCACCTGGTGGTGGAGTGAAGAGAGAGTGCCACCTAGTGTGGATTAAAGAGAGAGTGCCACTTAGTGAAAGAGAGAGTGCCACTTAGGGGTGGATTGAAGAGAGAGTGCCACCTAGTGGTGGAGTGAAGAGAGAGTGCCACCTAGTGGTGGAGTGATGACATAGCTCCACCTAGAGGAGGAGTGATGAGATAGTGCCAGCTAGTGGTGGAGTGAAGAAATAGTGCCACCTAGTAGCGAAGTGAGAAGATAGTGCCAGTAAGGCTAGGTTCAGACTACGGAATTTCCGTCAGAAATTCTGCTTGCTAAAATGTCTAGTGTAGTGAATGGTTTTCCGTTCACAAATTCACACTTCGGAATTTGTGAAGCAGAAAATCCGCTTAGTAAATCCACTTAGAAATTTCCGCCTGAAGAAAAGCGGTGCTCTTTCTTCAAGCGGAATTCTTTGCGGAACACATTGCAGTCTATGGGAGACTGCAGTGTCCGCGCGGTCCTAGCGCCGACTTATTCAGTCGGCGCAGGCGGAACTCAGAAAATTTCCGCCCTGGAGATTCCGTAGTCTGAACCTAGCCTTAGTGGTGGAGTGATGAGATAGCGCCACCTAGTGATAGAGTGATGAGATAGCGCCACCTAGTGATAGAGTGAGGAGATACCTATAAACTGGGCAGTATATAGTCTTATGACAAATGGACTTGAAACTAATATCATTGTCAATGCAAGCTTTATATTCAATTTTGTAAACAAAATGAAAAAAAAAATACAAAAAATAAGAAGTTTGTAATATGAGACACAGACCACTAGATGGCGCAGATACTGCATGTCCATGTACAAGTCCAGTACGATAAAATACACATTCGGCAGTGTTTTCCAAAGAGTGTGCCTCTAGCCCAAGGCTGTCCGGGCATGCTGGGAGTTGTAGTTTTGCAACAGCTAGGGGCACACTCTTTGGAAAACACTGTTCAAAGGCATTAGTAGCTATCCTTTATATGACATATAAGTATACAGTCTTAATAGGAACATAGTGATATTGCCATTGTATTACTTTTATGAAAATTAACCCCTTAAGGACGCAGACAATTTAATGTTTACGTTGTCGTTTTTTCTTCCTCGCCTTCAAAAAATCATAACTCTTTTATATTTTCATCCACAGACTAGTATGAGGGCTTGTTTTTTGCGCGACCAGTTGTCCTTTGTAATTCCATCACTCACTTTACCTTAAAATGTATGGCGCAACCAAAAAACACTATTTGTGTGGGGAAATTAAAAAGAAAACCGCAATTTTGCTAATTTTGGAAGGTTTTGTTTTCACACTATATAATTTACAGTAAAAATGACATGTGTTCTTTATTCTCTGGGTCAATACGATTAAAATGATACCCATGATTACATACTTTTCTGTTACTGTTGCGCTTAAAAAAAAATCGCAAACTTTTTAACCAAATTAGTACGTTTAAAATCCCACTAATTTGAAGACCTATTTTTTGATTTTTCCGTATAAGCAGCGGTATGAGGGCTCATTTTTTTCTACCATATTTGCTTATATAGAACTTTTAATCAATTTTTTATAAATTTTTATGGGAATAAAATGTTATAAAAAAGCATCTATTTTGGACTTTTTTTTATTTTTACGTTCATGCCATTCACCGTACGGTATCATTAACATTTTATTTTAATAGTTCAGATATTTATGCACGCGACGATACCAAATATGTATGTAAATAATTTTTTTAACACTTTTTGGGGGTGAAATAGGGAAAATGGGACAAATTATGTTTTTATTGGGGGAGGGGGTTTTTCACTTTTTTTTTACTTTCTGTTTTTACTTTTTTTGCTTTTATTTTTAAACTTTAATAGTCCCCATAGGGGACTATTTATAGCAATCACTAGATTGCTAATCCTGTTCAGTGCTATGTATAGGACACAGCACTGATCAGCATTATCGGTCATCTTCTGCTCTGGTCTGCGGGAAGGCAGATCAGAGCAGAAGACGTCGGGGAGGCAGGTGAGGGGACCTCCGTCTGCCATGCTGGATGATCGGATCGCCGCGGCAGCGCTGCGGGCGATCCGATCATCCATTTTAGTGACCGCGTTGCTGCAGATGCCGTGATTTGTATTGATCACGACATCTGAGGGGCTAATGGCGGACATCCGTGGGAACAGCTGTCCAATCCAATGTTGTGGTTTAGTGTAAGAAAATGAAGGGATACACTTTAGGCTCTGTTCAGATCACCCTTAACCCCTTAAGGCAGTGTTTCCACACCTTTTTCTGGCCCGGGGCACCCCTCGGGGAAAAAAAAGCCCCAATGCACAATATCTATTTATCTGTGGGTATGTAGATTACAGTGCTGCTTTATACAGCAACTCACATATGACCTCTTCTCTAATCAGCGTTGTTCTCTTTTCTTCTCCATCTGGTCTGGGCCATCATGACGATTTCTTCCAGCAACAACTCTTCACCGTAAGACCTGCAAAACAAACCTATTAGGCTCCGCACTTTTCCAGCATCAGCATCCAGATTACCCTGGGGTGTATAGGTGTAAAGGGGTAACAGAGGGGTGTAGAAAGGTGTACATGGGTGACAGGTGTGTAGAGGAGTGTACATGGGTAACAGAGGGGTGTAGAGGGGTGTACATGGATGGCAGAGGGAGATATATAGGAGTGTTCATGGGTGACAAAGGGGTGTAGAGGGATGTACATAGGTGACAAATGGGCGTAGAAGAGTGTACATGGGTGGCAAAGGGGTATAGAGGAGTGTACATGGTTGGCAGAGGGGTGTAGAAGAGTGCACATGGGTAACAGAGAGGTGTACATGGGTGACAGAGGGGTTTTGGGGGTGTACATGGGTGACAGATGGGTGGAGAAGAGTGTACATGGGTGACAGAGGGGTGTAGAGTAGTGTTCATGGGGGACAGAGGGGTGGAGAAGAGTGTACATGGGTGGCAGAGGGGTGTAGAGGAGTGTATGTGGGTGGCAGAGGGGTGTAGAGGAGTGTACATGGGTGATAGGGGGGTGTAGAGGAGTGAACATGGGTGACAAAGGAATATAGAGGAGTGTACATGGGTGGTAGAGGGGTGTACATGGGTGACAAATGGATCTAGAAGAGTGTACATGGGTGGCAGAGGGGTGTAGAGGAGTGTACATGGGTGGCAGAGGGGTGTAGAGGGATGTAGAGGAGTGTACATGGGTGACAGAGGGGTGTAGAAGAGTGTACATGGGTGACAGAGGGATGTAGAGGAGTGTACATAGGTGACAAGGGGGCGTAGGGAGTGACAGAGGGGTTTACATAGGTGACAAAGGGGTGTAGAGGCTGTAGAGGAGTGCACATGGGTAACAGATGTGTGTAGAAGAGTGTACATGGGTGGCAGAGGGATATAGAGGAGTGCACATGGGTGATAGATGGGTGTATACGGGTGACAGGGATGTACAAGAGTGTACATGGGTGACAAGGGGGCATAGGGGGTGACAGAAGGGTGTACATGGGTGACAGAGGGTTGTAGAGGAGTGTACATTGGTGACAGGAGTGTAGAGGAGTGAACATGGGTAACAGAGGGGTGAACATGGGTGACGTTAGGGTGTAGAAGAGTGTACATGGGAGGCAGAGGGACATAGAGGAGTGTACATGGGTAACAGAGGGGTGTAGAGGGATGTATATGGGTAACAGAGGGGTGCAAGAAGGTTGTACATGGGTGACATTAGGGTGTAGAAGAGTGTACATGGGTGGCAGAGGGGTGTAGAGGAGTGTACATGGGTAACAGAGGGGTGTAGAGGGGTGAAGAAGGTTGTACATGGGTGAAATTAGGGTGTAGAAGTGTGTACATGGGTGGCAGAGGGGTGTAGAGGAGTGTACATAGGTGGCAGAGGAGTGTACATGGGTGACAGATGGGAGTAGAAGAGTGTACATGGGTGGCAGAGGAGTATAGAAGGGTGTACATGGGTAACAGAGGGGCGTAAAGGGGTGTACATGGGTGACAGAGGGGTGTAGAAGAGTGTACATGGGTGGCAGAGGGGTGTAGAGGAGTGTACATGGGTAACAGAGGGGTGTAGAGGGGTGAAGAAGGTTGTACATGGGTGACATTAGGGTGTAGAAGAGTGTACATGGGTGGCAGAGGAGTGTAGAAGGGTGTACATGGGTAACAGAGGGGCGAAAAGGGGTGTACATGGGTGACAGAGGGGTGTAGAAGAGTGTACATGGGTGGCAGTGGGGTGTAGAGGAGTGTACTTGGGTGGCAGAGGGGTGTAGAGGAGTGTATATGGGTGGCAGAGGGGTGTAGAGGAGTGTACATGGGTGATAGATGGGTGTATATGGGTGACAGGGATGTAGAAGAGTGTACATGGGTAACAAGGGGGCATAGGGAGTGACAGAAGGGTGTATATGGGTGACAGAGGGTTGTAGAGGAGTGAACATGGGTAACAGAGGGGTGTACATGGGTGACGTTAGGGTGTAGAAGAGTGTACATGGGTGGCAGAGGGACATAGAGGAGTGTACATGGGTAACAGAGGGGTGTAGAGGGATGTATATGGGTAACGGGTGTAAGAAGGTTGTACATGGGTGACATTAGGGTGTAGAAGAGTGTACATGGAGTGACAGAGGGGTGTAGAAGAGTGTGCATGGGTGGCAGAGGGGTGTAGAGGAGTGTACATGGGTGATAGATGGGTGTATATGGGTGACAGGGATGTAGAAGAGTGTACATGGGTGACAAGGGGGCATAGGGAGTGACAGAAGGGTGTATATGGGTGACAGGGGGTTGTAGAGGAGTGAACATGGGTAACAGAGGGGTGTACATGGGTGACGTTAGGGTGTAGAAGAGTGTACATGGGTGGCAGAGGGACATAGAGGAGTGTACATGGGTAACAGAGGGGTGTAGAGGGATGTATATGGGTAACGGGTGTAAGAAGGTTGTACATGGGTGACATTAGGGTGTAGAAGAGTGTACATGGGTGGCAGAGGGGTGTAGAGGAGTGTACATGGGTAACAGAAGAGTGTAGAGGGGTGAAGAAGGTTGTACATCAGTGACATTAGGGTGTAGAAGAGTGTACATGGGTGGCAGAGGGGTGTAGAGGAGTGTACATGGGTTACAGAGGAGTGTAGAGGGGTGTAGAAGAGTGGACATGGGTGGCAGAGGAGTGTAGAAAGGTGTACATGGGTAACAGAGGGGCGTAAAGGGGTGTACATGGGTGACAGAGAGGTGTAGAATAGTGTACATGGGTGGCAGAGGGGTGTAGAGGAGTGCACATGGGTGGCAGAGGGGTGTAGAAGAGTGTACATGGGTGGCAGACAAGTGTAGAGGGGTGTACATGGGTGACAGATGGGTGTAGAGGAGTGTACATGGGTGGCAGAGGGGTGTAGAAGAGTGTATATGGGTGACACCGAGTGGTGTACATGGGTGACAGAGGGATATAGAGGAGTGTACATGGGTGGCAGATGGGTGTAGAAGAGTGCACATTGGTGACAGAGAGGCGTAGTGGTGACATAGGGGAGTAGGGGGGTGTACATAGCTGACAGGGGTGTTGAAGAGTACATGGATGATGGGGTCGTAGGGGGTGACAGAGGGGTGGACAGGAGTGACAAAGTTGTAACAGAGGTGACAAGGATGTGGTAAGAGGGGTGGACAATGGATTGTGAACATGGGTGACTTGGGGATGGACATGGGTGATAGGGGGGTGGCCAAGGTGGAAATGGATGACAGGAAGGTGGACATGGGAAACGGGGTCAAAGCGGTGGACAAGGGGGTATAAGAGGGGTGGACAGGAGTGACAGAGTGGGGTGGACTGGGGTGACAAAGGGACAGAGGGGTGAGTAGGGGGGTGGACATGGGTGACAGAGGTAAAGACTAGGGGGTGGTCAGGGGGGTGAACATGGGTGACAGGGGGATGGACAGGGGTGACAGAGGGGTGGCCAACGTGTACATGGATGACAGGCGAGGTACATGGGGT